>NC_061862.1:118167567-118382651 GCF_907164915.1 Impatiens glandulifera | reverse complement strand
TTTGATATGAGAATTTAGTGGACCGGAAGAGTGCTTTTCTTGTGACTTAACTTGATGTTTTTCCTTGGTTTCGATTCCATCAAACATCTCTTTTTTTACCAATGGGGTTCATATCGGTTTAGAAGATTGGCCGGTTTCAAAGCAAGACTTCTTAGCTTGTGTTTCATGTTGGTGGATATTCTCTTCTTCGATCGATTTTTCCTCAACCTTGTATACGATTGCAATAAAATCCTCCATAATGGTTTTGAGCAATGTTAGTACAATGTTATTCACTTTTGTGGCATCCCCAATTAAATTTAAATCCTCCTCCCTCTTTGCAATAATTAGCATAAATGCTCTCCTCTTGGCATTTGCTTCGGTAATATGATATCTTCTAGAGACAAGAGGGATGACCATTTCTCTTCCTCCGACACTTCAGGAAGTACATCTTTGAAACTGATTTCAAGTCTTGCATTCGCCCATGCATAAAATATGTTGGAGGTCTCCATTGCCTTTTCATCCACTTCTTGGAGAATACCAGTCACAATATTCTCCACTTCTTTGTTGTCTCTGTGGAGGCCCTGTGATTCGTCAGAATCTTATATAATTGCTTCGATTTCCTCCTCACGAGGACTTGGAATGACCCCGGTTTCGGTCTGGACCTTTTCCTGATTTTCTTCATTAGAGTGATGAGGAACATTGATCTCCGGATTACTGGTGTCAGACTTAGTTGACTCCATAGTCTCGACTTTCTCCTAATCATTGTCGGTCATCCGATCTTCCTTATTTACAAAATCAGTCCGGTTGATTTCAGCAATCCGATCGGTCTCACCATCGTTACTTATCTGATCAATCTCAGCCATCTGATCGACCCTAGCCACATCATTATTTATAATATCAGATACTATTAGTTGAGCTTCTAAAACTGCAAGCGTAACCGGTAGTACTGAGGTATCCTTAGGAGTAGTAAGAGGAGATGAAGTTGGTATATTTACCTTAGAAGAAGCGGTTTATTCAGGAAGAGTCACCCCATTTGATTTAGATTGACTAACAGTGTTGGCAGTGGATTCGGCATGAGCCTGAAGGTTGATTAGTGAGGCCACGCGGTTTTCCTGAGAGGGAAGTTTAAAGCCGGTTTCGGTGTCTTCAATGGCAATTTCTTCAATAACCGGTGTTATTACTAGTACCTTGGGCACCAGTTCTTTATCCTTGGGTTCTTTACCCTTGGATTCTTTTCCCTTGTTAGCTCTAACACAGTATTTCTCAATATTTCTAGTGTTTATGATTTCCCTATTTGGGTAGAAGTGGGTCAATTCCTTAGCTAGAATGGATCTACTGACTATGTCGTTAAGAATTTGGATGTGACCGCATAGTCTGGATTTGACCCCATGAGTTTCGACCGGAGTCATTGAGTTTGAAAAGAAAAATGCCATTTCTTGATTGAAGTTGTTTTATGATGGAGGGAAATCGGTAAAACCTTCAGAGGGCAAATCGAAGAACTGAGTGAATAGTTTTTCGGCAAACGTGATGGGTTCACCTTTCACCCGTGTCACAATTGAACCATCTATGATTTTAGTATTAGAGAAAAACTCTATAACCTCTTCTTCAAGGATCATTCGGGATCCTTCAAGAAATTTACGCAGGCTAGAGCTCTCTAGATTTTCAAAAACGAGTTCTTTAACTTTATTATCAAGAATGGTTATGACAAAATCGAAGTCCACGATAAGGAATGTGCGAGCAGAAGATAGACTCATTTTTGAGGAATGGATTACTAAATAGAGGAGCTTTAAAATATTGAGAGAGAGAAGATTTGAGTTTGTTGTGTGGTTTGCTCTCGGATGAGTTACTTGTTAAATAGAGATCTGGTTGAAGAGCATTTAAGAGCATATTGAATGAAAATATCTATCCGTTATGATATGCCTTTTCACATTTCCCGAAAGGATACTTTTAAGCATTGGAAATGAGCTTATCTTTTTGCAGAGAATATCAAAATAAAGGTGATGTAACTGATCGGTCAAGAGTAACTGACCAGTCAAGATTAATTGACTAGATTCGAAATGCCAGGTTATTCATTTATTGACCTTTTTGAATTTGAACCAAAATTTGGAACGACCGATTTGTGAGAAACGGTTGCTTCTCCCTAAGAGTGTGCCCGGTTTATGTGATAAGTACTTTGAAATTTATGAATTTGAAAGTTTTAAAAAATGAAGTTTTAAAAAAGCCGATATTTCATTAAGAAGATTAGAACATTACATGACCAATAAATGATGCAAAATGATCGGTTTTTCGGAATAAGTTAATAAATATTTGATCCTAAATCTACTGGTTTGAGGATCCAGAAGTTGAATTTTTTCTGACCGTTCTCCACCCGGTTGATGTACGCATGCAGGCATTCCCTTGTGAGGAGTTGAGTTGGATTGAGAGAAACTCCTTGACTAAGGAAGATGTCGATATCAAAGATAGACCGCATAACTGGGGAGCATATCCGGTCATAATTTTGTCTGAAGTGATCATCATTCTTTCGCTCCATATGTTTTTACAGGATCTAGAGAGTTGGAAAAGTGATGACGCATTTCGTTTATGACTTCATAAGAGAAAGAGAGGTCAGAGAACCCTTCAGTAGGAACCTCGCAGCTTCGTGCGAGGTTTATCTCACTGAAGAAAACTTCTAACCTCGAATAGTGGCAAGGATAAGATCCTCACAGATTACTTGAGCGTTTGAAAAAAATCGAGAATGACTTCGGTATTTATGGAATACCGATCTTCAAGGAAAGGTCTTAGGTCGGTTGCCTGAAGAGACCTGAACATAGCAGAAACTTCATTGTTTTCACAGGATAGAGCTGATTCAAAGTCTACCAGAATGGTGTTTTTGAGAGAGTAGGATACATCTTTTGTTTGAAGTGGATTGAATTGGAAGTATTCTTAGTGGTTTGGTTCTTACATTGTCGGTATTATATAAATAGGAGGATTTTGCCCATTGGAGTGTCTTGGGGATTGTTAAGCAAATAAGAGTAAGATTTAGGATGGTCAAAGAAGCAAACTATCCTTTTCATTTCCAAGAATATGATATTTAAGTGAAAATGTCAGTCTCCTCTTTGAATAGTGATAGACATAGGTTTTCACGTTGTTTGAGGAATGACTATTTTCTTTTCATAAGGAAAATGTTCAGACAGATACTAATTAAGCATTGGTCACCTGTTCCATTTTGGAAGAGAAATGAGACTACCAAAATTTCTATGTAATAAACCTTATTTATAATTATAACATTTTTTATATGAATATAATATAACCTTATTTATAAATGTTCTTTTATGTATTATACTAGTGAACTTTATTAATAACATTATTTATAATATATAATGTTTAAAAATTGTGTTGCCGGACCTTATTCACAATCTTATTTGTCACACAAAATGAAAATTAGTATTTTTTGTTATTAATATATATATTCTATTTTTAATATATTTAATAATTCAGTTAATAGATCATATGTAAATGTTTAAACTAGATATATAAAACCGAAATATTGATGATTTGAAATTTATATTATTTATCAGATCGTCATCTTCTTTATCCCGTTTGATCACAGAAATAACAAATTTCCATTGTTAATTGGAAGGAGAGAAAACTTATCATGAAAGGGTAGCATGATTCTTGGCAATATTGAAGTTGAGGTAAGTCTTCATTATTTTTTTTTTTGAAAAACATTTATGATAAATTAAAAATGTGATTCGTTTAACTACAAATAAAAAAAACATGACATTAGAAAAATAAAAAGAAAAAAAATACAAAAAAAATACAAAAATTGATAGGCCCTCGTACAACAAAATAATTAACGTGCACGGAGGTTTTCAAGGAGGGAGATTATTATCTCAACCGACTCCACGGACTTTCCAAAATAAATTTTAGATAATGTCATAGATATTAGGTTTTCAAGAAGGGAGATTATTATCTCAACCGACTCCATGGACTTTCCAAAATAAATTTTAGATAATGTCATAGATATTTTTGAATTAAAGGAGAACATCATCTACATCTATGAGGTCACTTATCTTTTTTATTGTTACCATACATATACTTAAACTTTTGATCTTTTGATGACGAGTTATTTAGATTTAATCCAATTCCTTGTTTGATGAAGGAAATAGCCTATTATCCCATCATCACGAATTATCAACACATATACCAAATTGTTTCATTTAATTCATATTCTTCAACTAAAATTCACTTAATATAAAAGATATTTTTATCTATTTAATCCAAAGATCTCACTTTTCATCAAATAAGATATATATAATTTTTTTAAATTACATCATTAAACAAGCTTTAAGGTTAGATAATAGATTCTCTCTAAGAAACAAAGAAAATAAAATACCCATCCTGTAAGCTATTGACAATCGGCGAAAAAAATTACTTTCTTAGGGAAGGTAACATTTAGTAAATCTTATGTACAAAGTAATGTGTGAAAGGAAATATAGCCAAATAAAAATTAAATTTTAATTTATTATAGGTAATGTATGGATTTGAGGCTCATCATAAGTAACTGAATTTTAACGAGAGTGATTATTGTTAAGTTATCTTGAATTGGTGGTGCAAAAAAATAGAATATTAAACAAAAAGGAAATTATATGTTTTGTTGTGTACAATCTTGAGTTAAGGAAATAAGATTAATACAAAAGAATTTTTGATATTTTGTTATGATAACATGAGTACAAAAATATTGCGACAATATTTTATAGACACTTTATCAATATATTATTATTGATCTAGTTGAGTATTATTTAAATTTGTAGTTGGACACTTTAGAAAGTTAAAACATGTACCTTGAGAGAAACATTTTCGGTCCTAGTTTTGTATCTATTAGGGTTTTCGACATCGATGAATGCAACTAGGCCATCCGACATCGATGAATGCAACTAGACCATCCGACATCGATGAATGCTAATATGCCATCCAACATTAAAGAATGCATTCGTCCATCTGACATTGACAAATACATATGTTAAGTTGTATTAGGGAAACTCTAATCAATGAGGTGATAAATTATATAGGTCATCCAACATTTAGTAATGCATTTGAGACACTTTTAGCATTAATAATGCATCTAGGCCATATATTGATTGAGTAATGCATTTGTGCATTGACTAATACATATAAGCAATATGATATTAACTAATACAACTGGGCCATTTATGGTATTGAGTAATGTATTTGAATAATTTTATATGGACTAATGCATCTAAGCATCTAACATTGACTAATGTATTTGGGATATTACAGATTTTACTCATTTTTTTCTTCTTAGCCGACATATATGACATTATACAATTATCGTGTTTTCAAAAATAAAATTTTATAAAAGAATATTTCTATATAGCTTATACAATAATATAATAAAAATGAAAATTATTATAAAAAATATAAAACTTAGAACTTTTATAAAGTATGAAAATAAAATAAGATTTTGGTTTATATATTTAATTGTGTTTTGAGGCGAAGTTTAGGCGCTAGATATAAATAATCTTCTGTCTCTTCTCTAATCAAACCGGAGAAAAATCACTTAAATGAAACTAACAGGGCGAATTGGAATTTGTAAGTGACAAGTTTTTAATTTATAAAAAAAATACAAATAGTACCTAATACATATATTTTAAGCATTTCTAAAGTTAATCCCCAAATAAATAATAAGAAATAGTGTAAAAATGTCTCATTTTTATAATTTGAAATTACATATTTAGGATAGATGCTTTGTTCATCGGATTTCTGTTATAAAGACCTTTACCATATAAATCATTCTAAAGATACAAAGGGAAAATAGTTGATGTTTGTGATATTGTTTTAAATGATAGGGTATTTAGAAATGTAAATAATGACTTAATTTGGAATTGTGAAAATAATATTATGTTAATAAATTCCAAAAAAAATGTTTTAAGTTTTGTATTTGTTTATCAATCCAAAAGTATAAATCATTTGTTTTAGTTAATAAATTTAAAAATAAAACTTTAAGTTTAATTTTTTTTTGATTTATCTAAACTATGAAAGGAAATAATAATCAATATGTACCTACGTAAGGAAGTTCTCCGTCACATAATGAGAAGGACTTGCAAGACTAGGAAAGAAAATTCTCTACCATTTCATGTTGGGCATAATATAAAACTATAGTTATACTTATGTATACCTACACATTTAAAAGAAAACACAAAAAAATGATGTTTTTAACCAAATGTTAATATTGACATCTCTATAATGAAACATAACTAAATTTCTAAAAGAATTAATAATATTACATAATTTGGTAGTATAAATTTCTCACTAAATTTACAAACTTGTTAAGATAAACACGTTTTTTTGATAGTTATTTTTTATGTGTAGACCATTTATGCATGAACATACTCAAATAAATGATAATTAAAAATCCTGAAAGAATTACATTTTAGATTCTTAAAATCATTAAGGCATTGTTTGAAGACGTGTTATGTGGATTTAATCCAAGGCTTTTTTATGAAGAAAATAACCCTTTATCCATCATCACGAATCCTCAACACAAATTTTTATGTGGATTTAATCCAAGGCTTTTTTATGAAGGAAATAACCCTTTATCCATCATCACGAATCATCAACACAAATATCAAATTGTTGATTTAATTCATATTCTTCTATTAAAATTCCCTTTAGTATAAAGAATATTTTACCTATTTAACTCAAAGATCTCACTTATTCATCAAATAATATTTTTTTTCAAACTAATTTTTTTAAATGAAATGTAGCTAAATACAAATTGAATGTTAATTGATTGTAGGTAATGCATGGATTTGGGGCTTATCTAATAAGTAGCTGAGTTTGAACGAGATTGATTATTGTTAAGTTGGCTTGAATTTATGGTGCAAGGAAAGAAAATATTAAACTAAACAATAATTATATCTTTTTGGTGTATAATCTTGATTTAAGGAAATAAAATTAACACAAAAGAAAATTTGATATTAGTTATAATAATATTATTAGGAAAATCTTGTGAAAAGTATTATTAGGAAACTTAACATGATATTGGTATTGACTTTGTTGAGGCTTATTTAAAAGTGTAGTTGGACACTTTAGAAATCTAAAATTTTTGCCTTAAGAGAATCATTTCCAGTCCTAGTTTTGTATCTATTAGGTTTTTATTAGACATAGTATTATATAAACTCGTGTCATAACTCTAGTATGTCATGATATAATCTCTTTTATGATCTCCTTACTAATATTAACTCTTATAGGTGGATGTATCCAAGTTTTTTTTATTAGTGAACCATGTTAAAATATTGTTTCTATTTTATTTCTTACATAATTTCTCGTATTTCCTTCACAAATAAACTGGTATCAGAAGTTCAGTTTATTCAATTGAGATGACAATGGTAAAAATTAAAATTGACAAGTTCTAGAGGATAATACAATGTGTAAGATCAACATGCGGGCTCTAATAAAACAACAGGGATTATGAGGTCACAAAAGTTATTGGCGGTAGTAAAAATAACTGTTGAGATGACCATTCAAAAGGAGAAGATGATGTGAAAAATCAAAATGAGGACTCTACTAAAATAACAGGACTTATGGGATCGCTGTGGTTGTCGGAAGAAGTAGAAAAAATCATTGATATGGTCTTTCTCGAGTAATAAAATAAAAAATCAATATACGAGCTCTAATGAACCAACAAGGCTTATGGGGTTATTGAAGATATTGTCAAGAGTAAAACCAACTACTAAGATGGTCATTATGAAGAAGAAGGCACCTTCAACAATTTGGTTGTGTATTGTAGATAATTTTGATTATCAAGGTCTTAGAAGAGCAGACTAATAAATATGGGACAGCTTAAAGTATGCAAGTTTAAGTGGAGATTTATTCAATAGACTTGAATATTTTGGTTAATAAAGAAGTTGATAAGTTTTCTTGGAGATAACCCTAGATATAAATGAGAGAGACGATAGATCATCTAGCCATCTTTGGCATTGTGTAATGCATATACCATCTTACATTGACTAATTCTTCTAGGCCATCTAACATTGACTAATGCATTTAGGCGCCACATCTAGCATTGTCTAATGTATCCGGTGCATCTTTAACATTGACGAATGAATCTAGTCCATCCGCATTGACAACTTTATTTGGGCCACTTATAGCATTAAGTAATGCATTTAGGCTATATATGGCATTGAGTAATATATTTTTGCATTGACTAATACATATAAGCAATCTGGAATTTACTAATACAAATAAGCTATCTCAAATATTCAGAAATGCATTTAGGCATCTAAGACTGACTAATACATTTAAACCACCTCTAGCATTGATTAATTAAATTGTACAATCTCTACCATTGACAATAAATTTGGGCCATCCAACATTGACTAATGGATCTAGGACATCCGACATTTACGAATGTATCTAAGCCATCCAAAATTAACAAGTGTATTTAAGTCATCCGACATCGACGAGTACATCTGGATCATTCGACATTGAAGAGTGCATCTGGCTCATCCATCATCGACGGATGCATCTAACTCATTCGACATTGACAAGTGAATCTGGACCATTCGACATCAACTAGTGCATCTAGACCATCCGACATCAACTAATGCATCTAGGTCATCCGACATCGATTAGTGCATCTGGACCATCTAACATCAGCGAATGCATTTAGGCCATCTGACATCGACAAATGTATATCGGCTATCCGAAATTTATAAATGCATATATTAAGTTTGTTATAAAAAAAACTCATTTAAACACACGATAAATAAAGATATAAAGATAAAGTGGTAAATAATACTAATGAACACAAGATATAACGAGGTTCGGCCAACAATGCATACATCCTCGGGGAGTCGTCCATTCTATTGATTTTCCATGGGATAATGGTCCAAGTAAACCTAGGTTACAATGTCTCTATTTATAGGAGTATAACAAAAGCCAAAAGACTAAACTATTACTCCTAATCCCAATAAAGGTTTAAAGCCCAATTACAATATATAAACTCTAATAAAATATGAGCCCAAAATCGAATAATCTCCAACTTCGGCAAATACCGTGCTTATTGAGATGTGATGAATAAATTACAAATCTCCACCATAACAAATTTCACGTCCCTTAAAAAATACACGAGATATATCCATCAATCTCCACCATGACAAAAGTCAAGCTATAAAAAAATAAGTGGGTTCAACACTTCAATCTTCACATTTGCTCGAGCCATTATCATATAACTTTTCGTACCTCCACTTTCACTCAAGAGCCCTTAGAAGAATAACAATCTCCAACATCATGTATATTGTGCAAAAAGAATGTTATGAGCCACACATCAATATTCACTACTCGAGCCATTCACGAGATAAATCAATATACCTCCACTTCCGCTCAAAAGCCCCTTAGAAGATAAAATCATATAGTTTATAATACCAAGTTATTTTGGCAACTATGGTACTTCATCGACTAGAGACAGTCAATAACTCTTCCCAATCTTTGTTCATACTTGTTGACATATGCGGAAACTAGAATTAACAATTCTTTATTATGTCAAAATAATGTTATGATCCACAATGTATAGACAATTAAGATAGAACATATGAAGTAACAAAATCATCAACTTCGAATTAACCGAGTCTCCCATCTAGCCCATTTTTCATGACTAAGAATCCCACTCACGGTTTTATTTATCTTCTTACATTAGAATATAAGCAATGATTTCTTCTTGGTTCGTTTGACAGTTTCTCTCAAGATGTCTCCACCTCAACTTATAAGTGTCTTTCACTAGTCTTCCTCTTCCTGGTCTTTCATTCATATTACGTGTTAACTGGAATTGTGTCAATCCTTAATCACCAGCCAACTCAATGAAATCTTGTAATTTGGCCTGAAGGATTTCTCTATCAAGTTTAAAGCACATAATCTCACCACCGTCTTCATCTTGATTAGCTCTTCCAATAAGATAAGTTCATAACCAAAAAGATACAAACTTTTTGGTCGCAAATAAGTCAAATAAAACTAAAATTAGGCAGACACTTTAAGCCCCAGAAAAACAAACTTCGAGATATCCAAATATTGATCCGACCGTTAAAAATGTAGACGAGTGAGTTACCAACCGTCTTAACAAAATCTCAGTGCAATAGGACTCCGTTTCAATCTCCGATAATCAATTTGATGAACCCTGCACGGCTGTAGGCGAAAATCTGCTACTAGATTTTCTCTCTACCTCTCTTTTAGTTTGACTTCTTTAATAACCATTTTCCAAAGAAAAGTCTCTCCAAACTTATTTTAGCCGGGAATTGCTTCAAGTCAAAGCCCTCAAAATAGTGAAATAATGTCACTCATGTATGCAAAGACAACAATCAGTTATAATAAAACCTCCAACTAATTTTCAACAAGAATGAAGATGTATCGTTTGTTCTCCACATATTTCTAGCCAAATATTGCATAGAAAGAATCTATCAAACCATATATATGATTAGTGCACCCTCAACTCATACCTTAGAAATTATCATTCTTGGTAGAATCCTTGAGGCATCAACACCCACTTGACAACTTTACACCAACAATTATCGGGATTTTCAATCAAAACCTACTCACAAGGTTGATGCAAATCCAAATCCTGCCCTTAAACACACATATAAAAAATACACTCTTGCAAACAAACATTAAAGCCACCTGCCTTAATTAGAAAACCCTTTACATGTTGTATAAACTGTTTTGCACAATCTGCAACATCGAATAAGCACTTCACCTTCATTTTCAACTCCAATTTTCAATCTCCATATTGATAAATATCAAATCTCTTAGAATATAAATCACAAATCTCCATCTTTGGGAAATTGAAGTCAAACAATCCTTAATACAAATCCAAGATCAAAGCATATAAAACTTTGAGAATTTGATTAAAATCAAGCAAGGTTTTACTTGTGAAAATTGGAATCAAATAGGTTTTAACCTATTTTATGAAATAAAACGAGAGTTAAATAAAAAGTCTTAGTTGAAAAAGTCTTAGTTGTTGACTGCTTCTCTATATATTATATTATATCATAATATAATATCTATTTATATGGAATATATATAGAGATATATATGGAATATATATAGAGATATATATGGAATATATATAGAGATATATATGGAATATATATGGAGATATATATTTTTTCCTTTTTATATTTTAATAGACCATATGTCCCAAATTAAAATAAGTCAGAATAATATACCTCATCTTCTTCATTCTGGTATCGTTGCCTACACGACGAATTTTCTTCACCTGCACCCATTGGGCCTTCGAGAAGAACAAAAGAATCATTGTCTTCTTCTCTTCTTCTCAAGACATCTTCACCCAAAACTAAGAAATATTTTAACGACTGTTGACATCTCCTTAGCAATTGAAGATTTTGACTCAAATCTTCACAACGGATAAATCTTCTGCAACCAATGTCGTTTTCTCAAATAACTAACAATCTTCAACAAAAGCACACATATATCCAACAACTTTTTTTTTGGAAAACGGTTAAAACCATTTCATTAAAATTCCAAAAGTGGGAGGGTTAGAAATCAAATCTAGACAAACCCTAGCTATGATTAAGGATGACAATCAAATGACCCTAAAAAAACTGATTAGTAGCATTCATACATTCTAAAAAACAGAGATTACAAACAGAAAAGACTACATTCAAACCTAACTATCCCAGCCTGGGATTTTCACATGTCATCTATCTTCATTGAGAGGCCTTCTTCCCCTTCCTCTTCCTCTTCCTATTCCCTTTCCTCTGACGATATAAGGAGATTGTATTGAAGAGGATGATGTGTATTGTTGTTTCTCATTTTGAATTCTCTCTTTGTACGAGCCCGTTCTGATTTGATAGAAAGAATTGTTTCTAAGAATTTCAGGGCTTTTACCTTTGTTATCTTCAACTTGAATTTATGTATTTTGTCTTCCTTATCTTCGGCTTCAGCTTCAAACTCCACATCGGTTTTGGAATCTTCTTTATCGGCTTTTGAATTCTCTGTTCAACATTGAAATTCTGGGTGTCTTTCTCTTAAGTTTTCTCAACAACAACTTGAGATTCATCTTCCATTTCATCTTGATCATTCGCATTACAGAAAATTTTATTTTCCTCTTCACCTTGATTCCTTTTACTTTCTTTCCTTCATTGTTTTCCTTTTCCCCATAATCCTTTTTGCTTTCTTCTACAACTGTTTGATCTTTGAGTTTGGCCTCCTCTGTTTCCTGACTTTTCTGGTCTTCTTCTTTAGCTTTATTACATTTATTGTGCCGGAAAGTATTACAGACAACACACCTCTTTAGTTTCCATTCATAAGAGATCTCCATGACATTGTGCTTTCCTATTCTGTCAACAACTTCCATTTTTATTGGCAGGACACTCCTAGGATGCACTTCAATGCTAATTCTAGCAAATGAAAAGTGCTCTCCTCCTTCAGTTATTGGGTTCATATATAATGGTTTGCCAATTGTACCTCCAAAATGACTAATTGCTTCAGCATTGTACATGTGGGCTAGAATGTTCCAAATCTTGAACCAAATATGGGTTGTTTCCTTTAGTTTACTTTGTAGATTCTTCTCTTTTGACCACTTTTCCAACTTCATGCAATTTGATCCTATGTAAGTATGCCCTTTCTCTATGATTTTTCTTTCAGATTTGAGCCATTTTTGAACTGCGGGAAGTAGAGATCATGTATATTTGCAGAAACTTTTTCAAACCCCTTTTCTCCTTAGTGTTTAATTATAGCCTCTTTGGTAGTTGAGAATGATACTCTATTTTTCCAATGAAGTTTCCAACTACTACAAACTCCCAGTTTTCAATACATTTCTCCTCTACTTTAGAAGGCAGTTTGAATTCAAAAGGAGAGTTGAGTACCTCTACTTTTGTTTGGATATCCCCCAAGTAGATTTTTCTTTTGTAGGCATGATCTTCAGATTTCTTTTCTGCTTTATTCTTCCATAACTCGTTGACTTTCTGTGTTGAATTACTCCTTATAGTGTAGGTCTTGGTTTTTGGAGCCTTCATCAGCTCCTTCATTACATCAACTGACCATTTAACTATTTCCTCGTATTCAGTTTTCTTTAGTAAATTCCAGTCTTCAAGATAATGAATATTGAGTTGGACTGTTATTTGCTGAACTTTCTTTTTACTGATTGTGATTTCACCATTCTTAACATGCATTTGAAGTTTGGTAATCTGATTTTTAAGACCAAACAGGTTGACTCTTTCATTATAACAACATTCCAAATTTCTTCTTTCTTCCCCTGTTTTCCTGCAGCACTTTCTTCAGATTTTTTAACAACAATTGATTCCTTACTTTTGCTGCATTCCTGTTTTTCCCAGATTATTTCTTCTGCAATCATATCAATTTTCTTTTCAGCTACCTCCCTTAAACCTTCCATCACAAATTCTTTGACTTCCTTATTCTTATTGCTTTTCTTTCTTCCTATTTTGATGAATAGTAGAACACAACAACAAAACAGAGCAATAACAGAATATGATACACTAGAAACCCTAACTATTACAGAACAAGGTAAACTAGAAACCCTAGCCTTCCAACCAAGCTTTGCAGATGAATAAATGACCTAGTTATTAGACTCGATAACGTGCCGTTCGTGCCGATTGTGTCGATCATGGCGATTGTGCCGATTGTGCACATGGTCTTGAATTGACAAGCGACTAGAAATCGCGACCAGAACAAGCGAAACCGTGACCTTGATATTGTACCGTTCGTGTTGTTTTTCCGTTCGTGCTGATCGTGCTGATTATGTCGTTCGTACCGTTAGGGTTTCAATCATATTTTCACAAATAGATTAGGTTAAATATTCTCAAAAAAATGCTCTGTTACCACTTGTTTAGAAAAAATTATAATCTAAACACACGATAAAAGAAGATATAAAGATAAAGTGATAAAGAATAATAAAGAACACAAGATATAACGAGGTTCGGCCAACAATGACTACATCCTCGGGGAGTCGTTCATTCTATTGATTTTCCATTGAATAATGGTACAAGTAATTCTATGTTATAATGTCTCTATTTATAGGAGTATAATAAAAGCCAATAGACTAAACTATTACTCCTAAGCCCAATAAAGGTTTAAAGCCCAATTATAATATATAAACTCTAATAAAATATGAGTCCAAAACCCAACAAAGTTGTCATAGGGAAACTCTAGATTATAGAGGAGAAATAATATCTAGGGATTGATTAATACATTTGGGGAATTTTGGAGAATTCAAGTTAAGATTCAGATTTGTTGAGTTATCTTGAATTGGTGGTGCAAGGAAATAGAATATTGATCAAAATAAAACTATATATTTTTGGTGTATAATCTTGATTTAAAGAAATAAGATTAACACAAAAAATAAAAGTTTGCAACATAAATAATATGTAAAAGTTTGTTAAATTTCATATATTTTATTTTGTCTTATTTTTACATTTTCAATAATACGAGATAATATTTTAAATATATAAATTCGTTATTTTAATTGGGTATTTTCATCACTTTTTAGATCTTTTATATTTATTTTATTTTAGTAAGGGTATTCTTGGATTAGTTTGATTAATATGGTTAATATACTCATTGGGGGAGGGGGAACAGTTAAAATTATTTCATTAAAATCCCAAAAGTGGGAGAGTCTGAAATCAAATCTAGACAAACCCTAGCTATGATTAAGGATGACACTCAAAAGTCCCTAATAAAACTTATTAGTTACATTCTAAAAAAATAAAGATTATAAATAGAAAAGACTACATTCAAGCCTAACCATCCCAGCCTGGAATTTTCGCATGTCATCTATTTTCATTGAGAGACCTTCTTCCCCTTCCCCTTCACATTTCTCTTCCTCTTCCTTTAACGATGAAATGAGATTGTATTGAAGAGGGTGATGAGTATTATTTTTTCTCATTTTGAATTCTCTCTTTGTACGAGCCCATTATGATTTGATAGAAAGAATTGTTTATGAGAATTTTAGACTTTTATTTTTGTTATCTTCAATTTGAATATTTGTATTCTTGTCTTCCTTATCTTCAGCTTCAGACTCGTCATCGGTTTTGGAATCTTCTTTATCGGCTTTAGAATTCTCTATTTCAGCTTTAAAATTATCGGTGTCTTCCTCTTGAGTTTCCTCAATAACAACTTGAGGTTCATCTTTCATTTTCATCTTAATACTTTGCATTACATAAAATTTTCATTTCCTCATCAATACAACCGATGGTATTGAATTTTTTCTTTTGCATTTTACAACTTGAATTGTTTGGATTTAGAATATACTCATTTGTTACCCGTAATAATGTAATACTTATAATAGGGAAAAAATATTGGATTCACCCTTGAATGCCCGCCTGAACACCCAAAAGAAAATATGGGAGTCTAAATAATTGAAATGGTAACTTGGAAAAGTTTTCCTTTAGTAAAAAAAAAAATGAGTCCGGGGATTTGAACCCCTCACCCGTTCTAGGCATCTTCCTTGTTAATTTAAGTTCTGTTTTTTTTTTTTCATATTTTAATTATTTATTCCATTTAATATTTTAAACGCCTTAAATTTTTTTTTTTAAAATATGAAAAAAATAGAAAATTGTTAATAAATTTCTAAACAAAATTAGAAATTATTTCGATTTTAAGATTTATTTGAATTATTTTCTCTATATCTAAATAATTTGAGCAAAAAAATTGAGGATTATGACAACAAAAAAATAACGATTTTTTTATTGAAATTTTTATATTTTATTTTACCATTCAATGTATTAATATCGAACTTTGGAATAATTTTAGATTTTACTCATTTTGTCCTTTCATCTGACATGTATGACATTAAATATTTTTCTAGCCTTATATTTTAACATGGATATCCTAATAAAGCATCTAGACAGTAGCAATGTAACCATAATTGACTTCATTGAATTTGCATCCATAGAACTCAAGTCACACATAATTGAATGTTGAAAAATAGATTAGATAATGTTCTTTAGATGTTGGCTAGAAATAGGTTCACAAACAGAGAAGTATACCTCGGTATTAAATTATTAAATAGTCCTCACTCCCGGCCGGAGTGGGGAGGGCGCAAGGTCTCAAATACAATGCCCCTGATAATAAATTTCATATTTTAAAAGATCAATTGTTTCAGAGTAGAGATTTTCTATTTAGATGGACGTGTGAGTCATAGTGCCGAGACCATATCGCACATGCAACCAAATACTAAATGTAAAATTATTTAAAAAAAAAATTCATTTATTATTTTTTCAAAGAGTAAAGTTGTTGGGGTCAACTAAATAATTTTGGGCTTGACCAAAAATAAAGTCCATTAGGGCATGTCATTAATTAACACAATAAAAAGAGAAATAACTTTCTCTCATATCTCTGCTCCCTCTTATCTAGAGAAGAATTCCGATCAGCTTCCGACCAATCGACCAGGTACTTTTATTCGCTTTCTCTAACAAGTGATATTAGAGCTGAGTTCGTTTAGTGGTGATTTTTGTATAATTCAAATAGAAGAATCATTGAGTAGTAATGACACGATGATCAAACTCACAGCTACCAACTATATAATCTAGAAGTCACGGATGATAGACTTATTGTTTAATTATGAATATGAAGACACTATCTTGGGTGATAAAGGAAAACTAGAGGCTATGTCAGATTCAGATTGGAAGAAGCTGAATAGAAAGGCAATTGGTAAGATCAGACAATGGGTTGACAATAACGTGTATTAGCATGCGGCTATTGAGGTCAATTCTTATAAAGTGTGGACTATTTTGAGTGAGTTGTATGAGAAGAACAACACTCAAAATAGAGCATTTCTATTTATAAAGCTTTTCTTATTGAAATATCAAGATGGGTCTTCTATGTCCGAGCATCTAAATACTTTTTAGGGTATTCTAAATGAGTTGGCTGTGATATGAATGAAATTTGATGATGAGTTTCATGCTATGTGTTTGATTAACTCCTTTCCTGATAGTTGGGAGCCACAAGTGTTTTAATTACCAATTTTGTTCCATAAGGTAATATCACTTTGAAAATGATTAAATGAAGAGTGTTGAATGAAAAGACTAGAAGAAAAGATCAAGTCTTCTCGACTCCAAGTAGGTGTTCGTGACCGAGAGAAGGGGTAAAAGTAAAATTAAAACTCCAAAGAATCACAGTTGAAGTTTAGATAGGACCCTGAGAACATCCAGCTCGAGAAAAGAGATTACATGTTATCATTGTAGTAAGCCAAGACACAAGAAGTATCAAAACAAATATTTCAAGTGGGAACAAAAAGAGAATAAGCAAGTTGGAAGTAGTAAGGTTGCATTTGTGGATGGTAACGACATCAATATTGTTTAAGACAATAATAATATCAACCTTGTTTCTAAAGATACACAATGGGTGGTAGACTCGGGTGCTTCTTATCATGTCACCAATCGTTGTGATATTTATACTTCATACACTTGTGAACAGTTTGGTTCACTGATGCTGGAAAACCATATTACATATATGATTGTTGGAAAATGAGATGTTTGTTTGGATACTAACACTTCGTGTAAGCTACTTTTGAAGAATATTCGACATGATACCAATAGTCGAATGAATTTGATCTTCACTGGCATTTTTTATGATGAGGGCTATCATAGTCACTTTGGTGAAGGAGAATGGAAACTAACTTAGGGGTGTTTGGTGGTAGCTAAAGTAATGAAAGTCTTATAGGGGATAAGCAAATACAATTAATGATTGTTCAACACAGCTTTGGCATAAACAACTTGGTTACTTAAGTCAGAATGGCATGCGAGTTCTCTTGAAGACAATTGATGTTCAGGGCTTGAAGTCCACAGATTTGAAAACATGCACATATTTCTTAGTTGTTAAGCAACATAGAGTTTCTTCAAGAGTTTATCTCCATCTAGGAGCCCAATATCCTAGATATGGTCTACATATACATATGTTCAATGGATTCCTTAACTTTATGTGGCGCTCATTATTACATTACTTTTATCAATGATTGAACAAGGAAGGTGTGGGCCTATTGCTTGAAGACTAAGGATCAAGCATTGGATTACTACAAGTTGTTTAACCCTATAGTTGAAAGAGAAACTGGGAAGAAGTTGAAATGTGTTCGTTCGAACAATGATGGCGAATACAGAGGGCCATTTATGGAATACTGTAGAAGTCATGGGATCAAGCTTTTGAATACTATGCAAAAAACAGCTCAACATAATAGATTCGTAGAGAGGATGAACGAGTCTATCAATGAGAGAATCTTGTGTATGTTGTCTCATGTTAAGTTTCCTAAATCCTTTTGGGGAGAGGCAATGAAGACAATGGTTGATCAGATAAATGTTTCACCCTCAACTCCTTTAGATGATGACATTCCATAAAGAGTTTAGAGATGTAAAGACATCTCTTATGATCACTTGAGAGTTTTTGTTTGTAAAGTGTTTGTTCATGTTCCTCGAGATGAGAGAGCTAAACTTGATAGAAAGATCAGATAATGTATCCCTATTAGGTATGGCCACGGAGAATTTGGGTACCGATGTTGGAAACTAGTTAACAAAAAAATCATTAGAAGTAGAGATGTGGTATTCTTTGAAGATCAGACCATTGAAGACTTTGAGAAAAAAAAAATCCATAGTCTACAGAGAAGGAATTTCCCGATAATGGTAGGATTCATACACAACAATCACAAAACAATGATGTAGAAAATACCCAAGTGGAGGTTTATGAACTCCTCTAGTTGATAATAAGCTAAAAGAGGAAGCTGAACAAGATGATGATACTTCTCTAAAGCCACCTGATGATCAGCATATTAAAAGATCTAGTAGACAACGACAAACTTTTAGTAGGTATCCTCCCAATGAGTATGTGATATTGACTGGCGGGGGAGACCTAAAAAACTTATCAAGAAATATTGACTCATGAAAACAAGAACAAGTGGTTGGTGACAATGCAAGAAGAGATAAATTCCTTGCAAAAGAACGACATTAATGACTTGGTGAAACTTTCGAAAGGATGGAAGACTTTGAAGAATAAGTGGGTATTCAATTTGAAGCATCAAGAGAATATCTCACAACCTCTATACAAAGTGAAACTGGTTGCTTAGGGCTTTGGTTAGAAAAAAGAGATTGATTTTGAAGAGAACTTCTTACCGGTTATGAAAAGGTCATCCGTCAAAGTTGTGTTAGTATTAGTTGCTAGTCAAGATTTAGATATTGAACAACTTGGTGTGTAGACTGTATTTTTCCATAGTGACTTATAGGAAGAGATCTATATGTAACAAGGCGGGGGTTTTAAAGTTAAAGGTAAAGAGTATATTTTTTGCAGGTTGAGGAAAAGCTTGTACGGGCTCAAGAAAGCGCCTAGAAAATGGTACATAAAATTTAACCCCTTCATGTAAGAAAATGGGTACAATAAGACTGCTTCTTATCATTGTGTTTTCATCAAGAGACACGGCGTTGATGATTATATTATTCTTCTGCTCTATGTTGAAGATATACTGTTTGTTGGGCAATATATTACAAAATTGAAAAGCTCAAAAGGGATTTGAACAAGTCTTTTGAAATGAAGAATTTGGGTTCAATGAAGCATATCCTAGGCATGGAAATCACATGTGATATGAAAAACAGAACACTTTAACTATCGCAGGAGAAGTACAATGAGAAGGTACTTGAGAGGTTTTCAATGAAAAATGTAAAACCGGTTTTAGTTTTACTTGTAGGTCATTTCAAGTTGAATTTTAAACAGGCTCAGATCTGTTGTTGCAGATTTGGTGCTCCACCCTACATCATCTTCACAAAAAATGGTTACTTTATAGGATAAGTCAAAATAAATGAAGAGAGAGAATGAAAAGTCAACATATATTATGAAGGTGGTGTAGGGTGGAGTACAAAATCTGCAATGGCAGATTTGGGGTGATTATAAACAATGTACTACAAGTGAGAAATAGAAAGATGAGATGAAGAATGTACCTTATTCCTCCGTAGTTGGTAGTCTTATGTATGTCATGATCTGTACCAGACCGGACATAGCACACGCAGTTGGTGTTGTTAGTTGATATCTCTTCAACCTAGGACAAGAACATTGGTTGGTTGTTTAAGTGAATTCTTAGATATCTTTGAGGCTCTTCGAAAGTACGTTTATGCATCGGAAGTGATACTCCTATTTTGAAAAGTTTTACAGATTTTGATATGGCGGGTGATGTAGATTCAAGAAAAACCGTATCAGGTTTTTTTGGTTACCTTTATAGGCGGTGTTGTTTCATGGAAGCCAAGGTTACAAAAATGTGCTTCTTTGTCTACTACAGAACCTGAATATATTGCAACTATCGTGGCATGTAAAAAGGTGTTGTGGATGAAGAAGTTCCTACATAAATTGGGCCAAAACCAAGAGAAATTCACTTTAATTTGCGACAGTCAAAGTGTCATTCATCTCTCGAAGAATTCAGCTTCTCAATCCAAATACATCTACCTGAGATAACATTGGATACATGATGTGCTTGAGGCAAAACAGCTGAACTTGGAGAAGATTCATACAAGTGAGAATGGTGAAGATATGTTTACAAAGTCCTTGTCTAAGGACAAGTTTGAAGATTGTCGGGAGAGAGCGCGTTTATTGGCGCTCGCGAAGTTGCGCTTAGAGGGATAATTGTTGGGGTCAACTCAAATGGTTTTGGGCTTGACCAAAAATAAAGTCCATTAGAGAATTTCATTAATTAACCCACAAAAAAGAAGAGAAGTAACTTTCTCTCAGATTTCTGCTCCCACTTCCCTAAACACTCTTTTCTTTAAAGAAGGATTCCGAACAACCTTCGACTAGCCCGCGACCAATCGACCAGTTTAGTTCGTGTAGGTGAGAATATCATCCCTTATTTTGTTCTTCTTTAATTAGTTGTTTTAGGCCAGACACAATTTTCCTTTGACTCTGTTTTTTTCTAGCCATCTTTGATGATAATGATGATATATGTTATAATGACAAGTTTGGATGAGGTTATTTAATGTTTCTTATTAAATTACCTCTAAACTTGTATTTGACAACATTTGTATACCCATAGATATAATGGATGGTTTAAGTGGCCTAAGTGTCATGTGTTTTTTACCTTAATTGAGTTTTCCACGTAAAATCTCGGTGTCTTGTTTATTTGATTGTTTGAAAGCTATTTTGCACAAACTAATTGGCTTCCCATTTAATTATAAAGAAGGGGAAAAAGAAGTTTTAGGCCTTTGTTGTAGCTTGTCTAATTGGATTGCTAAACATGTTCTTTTTTGGTTTCTCTAATAAAAGTAGATGCGACTCTCAAATATGCAAGTTGGTCTAGGTACTATCATATAAAAAAGATTGACCAGAGCATAACCTACCATTTTTGTTACTCATTCACTCTATATTCGAGAGTAAGGTACGAGGCTAATTGCGATACAAGTCGATTTCTCGACATGGACGATTTTAGATATATACCAAAGTATAGCAACTAAAGACAATATAAGCTCTTCAAACAGTTTTTGGTGTTACTATTTCTCAAAAATAAATTAAAACTCTCACATATGCCAACATTATTTAACACCAAGAGTTTCTAAAATTCAGATTAAATTACTCTAATACATTCTTCTTCAATGCATCCACCTTTATCAATCCACAATATTCATAAATGAAAGGTGAAATTAATTAATTATTAAGAAGTCATATTTCCATCATATTTATAACTTAACAAATCCTACAAATCATAAATTCAATTCACCACGAGTTTTAATATATTTAATGTCACAAATTAACCCAACCAACAAAAATCCACTAATAATGAATATAGTGTTGGAGTTCAACCATTGTACTTGAACTAATAATAAATAAAACATGATTAATGAATGAATATTTTTTTTAATAGGGGAACTGAAAGGACATACACAATTAAGAATAAATTTTTAAAAGAAAAATATCACTTTTATCAATTTTGGAAGCAAAACATGAATTATGAATTGGTTGGAGAAGTAACAATTTAGTTAGAGAATGACTTTTCATCTTTTTTTAGATATCTTGGAGTATTTTCATTATCGGTGAGATTGTTCTATTTTTGTATATACTAATTTTTTTTTATAGATGATGATGTTGATGAGGTTTATGTATTTTGATGATGGTAAATTTCTGTTATATGAGAATATTGTGTAACCAATTATTATTGATATGATGAATATTTTTAGCGACCTACGAGTTTTATTTTTGTTCTTGTGCAAAGAGTTTTTCATTGTCAAATTTGTGTGTTTGATTACTGTGATAGATATTTAAATGTGACAGAAAATTTGGAAAATGATATTCTGTATTGTTAATTTAGGTGATTATCAATTATGTATTTTTTACATTTATTAATTATTGATTCAAAAAAAATAAAAATAAAAATATTAGAGTAAAATAGCCACTAAATTATAAAAACAAATATGTTTTTGAGAAGAAATAAATCAAAAAAACATAATATATATCTACAATTTATTAAAATTTATTTTATTAAGAATTATACAACTAATACAATACTATTACTATTTACACGAAATACTGAATAGAAAATAATTTTTTTTAAATTATAAATTATATAAATAATTAATTGAATTATATATATAATTAATTGAAATATATATTTATATATAGACGTAGATATATTTATTTATATAGACATATATATGCATATCATATCTTTAGAAAAAATAATAATCACTTTTATTACAAATTAATTTTAGAGTAATCTTGTGATATATTATTAATATTAAATTAAAAATATATAAAGTATATTTAATACATAATTTTAATTCTTTTAAAATAATTAATTTGAAATTAATAAAATAAAAAAAAGGATTAATAACTAATACATAATAACTTTTTTTTACTAATTGTAATAAAATAATTAATTTTTGTCTATTATAATATTGAATAATAAATAAATAATTTTTATACAAAAATATATTTTATATCTACAACTAATTTATTTATAAATGACACATTCCATATTTTCGTGGAGGAGGGTATATATAGAACTAATGGTTTATGTGTTGAGCCACCTCTATCATACTTATCATACTATCACCGTGCTACTACCGTTGTATACCAACAATGCCTAATTCTTTGTGCCCTACCATTGCTGTGTTCTTTGACGTGGCTAGTTTTAGAAACATAGGATTCATCATGGTTCATACTCTCCTTAATATAAAATGAGGAAAACCGAATTTTGCTTGAATCAGATCTTTACAAGTCTTGCAAATATAACCAATAAAGTTGTAAAATTAGTTTTGTTTTAAAGTATAGGATTCATGAATGTAATTGTAATTGTAATTATTTGATGAAATAAAATAAAATTAATTGAAATATGTACTTGATGGTTATAAATTTAAATTAAATTTATGATATTGCAAATAAATTTTATCATAAAAAATATATCATATATTCAATCTAATTCAGGTATAAAATGACCAGGAATTTATAAAGGACGGAAATTATTGTATTCTCTAATATATAAAATTTTATATAAAGATTTTTCTTTATAACTTATACGGTATTATATTGAAAATTAAAATTATTATAAAATGGAAAACTTATTTTTTTTATAAAATATGAAAATAAAAAGTATTTTGGTTTATAAATTTTATTGCGTTTTAGGGGCGGAGTCTAGCCGTGATAAAGAAATAATCATGTCTCATCTCTGATCAAAGCGGTGAAAACTCACTTTATTAAAATAAACTAGGTGAATTATAATTGGTAAGTGAAAAGTTTGGGATTTGTAAAAATATTAAATAGTAACTAACTATATATATTTTAATCATTGTTATAGCAAACTCATAAACACATGCTAAGAAATAGAGTAAAAATGTCTCATTTTTATCATTTGAAATCACATAATAAATTATAAAGATATTGATAAATGAAAATGATTCATTTTGGAATTGTGAAAAAAGAATATTAAGTTGATAAATTAAAATAAATTAAGTTTAGTATTTGATTGATTGATCCGCAAGTATAAAAATATTCTTTAAATTTTTAATTTTTTTTATTAATCCGAACTGTGAAAAGAAAATAATAATAATCTATGCATACACAAGGAAGGTCTCATGAGAATGGCATGCAAGACTAGGAAAGAAAATACGTTGGCATTCCATGTTGGCCAAAAAATAGAACTATAGTTGACAAACTCTCCTTATGTATACCTACCTACACATTCAAATGAAAACACAACAAAAATGACTTTAACCAATTGTTGAGATGGACATATTTGTAATGAAGAATAACTAAATTTCTTAAAGAATTAACGATATTACATAATTCACTAGTATAAAAAAACAAGTGACCACAAGGGATTAAGCACATAGCCTGCAAACACACTTAACGAGACACATAACTTATCGCTTAATGGGCTCGAATCCAATACTTCTCAAGGACGCTGGGGATATCCCTCTTGTTGCCGCTAGTTTAGAAGAGGGGATAATAATTTGATAGTATATATATATAATCTTGTGAAAGAAAATACATTTTTTATATGTATGATGAACTTATTGTTAAAGCATTCTGATTTCAATCATCATTTAGTAATTAAACTCTTTATCCTAACATAAACTACAAACATATATTATGTTTAAGAATAGAGGAGAATGTCCATTTATAACATGATCAAATTCAACTTTAAGGAGGATGTTCATTTACCACCTGAGCAAATTTAACTATGAATAAGTTAGTACAATTTACCGTGATTTTTTATTCATATCTTATATTGTATCAATTATTTCGGTAGAAGAAAATTCAAACCTTTACCGTAACTTTATATTTTTATACTTTAATTTCAGTACGGTATCATATAATATCGTTGATAAAAAAACATATTTACTTAAATCGTCTTGTCTGACCCAAACTAATTAAAACCTGATTCTTTTAAATATTTTAATTGTTTATTCCATTTTCTATTTTAAACGCATCAAACCATTTTCTAAAATCTGGAATAAATAGAATTGGTTTAAAATATTTTTCTAAACAATATTAGATATTATTTTGATTTTAAAATTCATTTGAAATATTTTCTCTATTCATCCAAAATTTTTGAATACATAAGTATTATGACATCAAAATATAACAAGAAAAACACCGACGTTTTTTATATTATATTTGACCATTCAATCTATCAATATCGAACTTTGGAATAATTTCATATTTTACTCATTTTTGTCCTCTCAATAGACATGCATGAAATTATATAAATTTTCTAACATTATATTTAATCATAGATATCCTAAACGAGCGTGTCTTTCATATTATTTCACCGTACCAAGGTCATTATAACTGACTCCATTGAGTTTACTGTCATAGAACTCAACATATACACCTACTTTGAATGTTTAAAAATAGATCAGGATACTTGTGTGAGTCATAGTGTTTAGACCATTTTTCACACGAATACAAGAAACGAATTTAAGATGGTTTTTTACAAAATATATTTCTTTCTTAATTTCTCAAAGATTAAATTAGGTAGCAACTCTCAAATAACCATGTTTTTCTAGGTCTATTATCTTAGTGAAGATCTTAATCTGAGCAAGTCTCTTAGCAAGTCGATTTATTTGACATTTTTGAAGTAAATTTGAGCATAACCTACCATTTTTTGTTTCCCATTCCTCTTAATATTTAAGTGTGAGATATGCGGTTAATTGCGATACGAGTCAATTTCTCGACATGGATGATTTTAGATGTAAACAAAAGTATACCAACTAAAAACAAAATAAGCTCCAGAAATAAATTGAAATTCTCATATGTGCAAACTTTATCAAATTTCACAAATGGGATGTGAAATTAAATGACACTATACTTATGAAGTTACATTTTCCACCATATTTATAAATTAATGAAACCTACAAATCATAAATTCAAACCATCACGAGTTTTAATACATTTCATGTCGCAAATTAACACAACCAACAAATAATTCACTAACAATGAATATAGTGTTGGTGTTTCGACAATTATACTTGAACTAATACTAAATAAAACATATAATTAAAGAATGCATGTTTTTTAGAAGGGAGATGAGAGCACACACAATCAATTAGGAATAAAATTTATCCTTTTTAATAAAAGTGTAGAACTTTTATCAATTTTGGATGAAAAAAAAATAAATTATAAATTTGTTGGAGAAGTAACAATATAGCTAGACAAATGACTTTTCTTCTTTATTTATATATCTTGGAGAATTTTTACTATTGGTGAAATATTTATGAAGGTTTATGTATTTTGATGACGGTAAACCTCTATTACGTGAAATATTATTTAGCCAATTATTATTGATATAATTGATATTTTAAGCGACCTACGAGTCTCATTTATGATATTTTGTGTGTTTTATTACTCGCTCTGACTTAATGGAATTGGTTGATATTGATAATTGTGAAACAAAATTTTGAAAATGATATTATGTATTATTAGTTTAGGTCAATATTTATTCTGTATTTTTACTTTTATTTATTATTGATTTCAAAATTCATTAAAAATATATTAAAATAGGCACTAATTAGAAAAACAAATTGAGAAGAAATAAATCTAGAAAACATAATATATATATATATATATATATCATTTATTAAAATTTATTTTATTAAGAATGATACAAGTAATACAATACTATAATTATTTAAAAGAAATACCGAATAGACAATAAATTATTTTTATCATATATGATATGTTGTGATAAAAAAACTTATAATTATAATTTCTTTTAAATTATAATTGTAATTTTTTAAAATATTTAAATTATGTATATGTTTAATTTAATTATAAATATATTCACACAATCTCAATTAAATTTATAGTAATATTTTTTTTATATAACTTTTATGTACTATTAGGAATAATACTTATTATTTTTGAAATAAAATATTAATTTCAAGTATTATTTTGACATATAATTTAATATTAGTTAAAAGTATTTGAACTGTTTTAAGTAGATTGAATCACTTAAAGAAAAATATTTAAATTTAAATCAATTTAATAAATTTTAAGAAGATAAGTAATTAATAAAATATTAATTTATTTTTTTTAATTTTGTAAAAAAAATAAAATAAAAAATTAACAATAATTATATATTATCAAATAATATATATATATATATATATATATATATATATATATATATATATATATATCACATCATTTGAAAAAATAATAATTACTTTTCCAAAAATAACATAAAAATAATAATTACTTTATTACAAATTAATTTTAGAGTAATTTTGTGATATATTATTACTATTAAATTAAAAACATATCAAGTATATTTAATTTATAATTTTAATCGTTTAGAAAATAATTAATTTGAAAGTATTATGATAATTTAAAAAAGACTAATATATTTAACTTTTATTTTTTACTAATTGAGATAAAATAATTATTTTTCGTTTAATATAATATTGAATAATTAATAAATAATTGTTAAACAAAATAAATATATTTTATACTTACTACTAATTTACTTAAAAAAAAAGACATTGGCCTATATTTTTGCGTCTATATATAAACTAAGGGTTTACGTGTTGTGTTGTCTTTATCACCGTGCTCCAACAGTTGCATATAAGAAACACTTCCTTCTTCATGCCCCCCAACAATTGTTACTTAGTTATGTTTTTAACCTTTTAAAAATTTGTGTTATTAGACAAGGCTAGTTTTAGGAGATTAGGATTCATCATGTTTTTTACTATCCTTAATATGAAAGGAGGAAATCTGAGTTTTGCTTGAATAAATCTTTTCAAATCGGACAAAAATAACCAATAAAGTTATAAATGTAGTTTTGTTTTAATGTATATGATTCATGAATGTAATTGTAATTATTTGATGAAATAAAATTAAATTGGCTGAAATGTGTTCTTGTTGGTTAGATATTAAAATTATATTTATGATATTACAAATAAATTTTATAATAAGACACATATATCATACATTCAATGAGATTCATGTATATATGTAAGATTTTAGAAATTAAACACCTTAGCCAAACATAAACTATACAAATATATTTTATTATTGAGTATTCAATCATTTGTGCTCAATTGTGCAAGTGTATTCTTGCTAGGTGATCTCATCTGAAAAGTTCATTCTTGTTAGGTAATCTCATCTGAAATATTCTTGAAGAAGGATGTCCATTTACAACATGATCAAATTCAAATTTAAGGAGGATGTTCATTTACAACTTTAGCAAATTTAACTAGGAAATAAGTCTGTACGGTTTATTGTAATTTTGGTATAAGAAAGTTCATATTTCTACCGTAACTTAATTTTCGTATACCTTAATTTTGGGGTACGGTATCGTATTATATTATTAATACTGATAAAATATATTTGTTTAAACAAAAAAAAAATTAATTCAGTACGTGAACATAAACATTAGACCAAACTAAAATTTAAAATTTATATCATAAAATAAAATATTATTTTTAAGAATCCAACATTTTTACATACTAGTAAAGGTTAAAAACTAAATTTACTCACAAAAATTGGACTTAAAATGAATAAACATAAATATAGACTTCAAACTGTTAAACAAAAAATTTTGGATTCATTATGTTTCTTTCTGTACTTAATATGAAAGGAGGAAATCTGAGTTTGGCTTGAATAGATCTTTTCAAGTCTGACAAAAATAATCAATAAAGTTATAAAGTAGTTTTGTTTTAAAGTATATGATTCAGGAATGTAATTGTAATTATTTTATGAAATACAATTAAATTGGCTGAAATGTGTTCATGATGGTTAGAAATTAAAATTATATTTATGATATTACAAATAAATTTTATAAATCCTACATTCATTAAGATTCAGGTATAAAATGATCAGGAATTTATGAGGGACTATAATTATCATGTTCTCTAATATAAAGTTTTATAAAAAGATGTTTCTATATAACTCATATGGTATTATATTAAAAATTTAAATTATAATAAAAAGATAAACTTACAAGTTTTATAAAATATGAAAATATAAAAGAATTTTGGTTTATATATTTAATTATGTTTTGGGGCAGAGACTATGTGCAAGAATAATCATATGTTTCACCCCTGATCAAACTTGAGAAAAAAACCGCTTATAGGAAATAAATCGAGAGAATTGTAATTCGTAAGAGAAAGTCTGAAATTAATAAAAAAAATCAAATAGTAACTAACTACATACACATAAAAAAACTCAGAAATAGAGTAACTATTTCTCATTTTTATCATTTGAAATCACAAATTTAGGCTATATGTTTTGTTACTTAAATTTCTATTATAAAGTGCTTTATCCATTTAAATCATTCTTAGAAGACAAAGAAAAAAATATTTGATGTTTGTGAACTTGTTTTAAATTATTGAGATATTGATAAATGAAAATGACTAATTTTGGAATTGTGAAAATTAATTATAAGTTGATACATTTAAAAAAAAATGTTTTAAGTTTAGGATTTAATTGATTGATCCGCAAGTATAAAATCATTTTTTTAGTTAATAAATTAAAAATAAACTTTAAGTTTGTAATATTTTGGATTGATCTGAACTGTGAAAAAAAAACAATAATCAATATGTGCCTACGCAAGGAAGGTCTCCGTCACAAAATGAGAATAGCGTGCAAGACTGGGAAAGAAAATTCTCTAGCATTCCATGTTAGGCCAAATATAGAACTATAGATTACAAGGTCTATTATATATACCTACACATTCAAATGAAAATAAAACAAAAGTAATGTTTTTTAACCAATTATTGGATTGACATATTTGTAACGAAGGTCAGCAATGTTTTTGTTAGGAATTATAAATTGCATAATGCATGTATTATCAATTGATTTCATATATATATATATATATATATATATATATATATATATATATATATATATATATATATATATATATATATATATATATAAGCTTTTGAAAGAAAACATAATTTTTTTGTATGATGAACTTATTGTTGTTAAAGCATTCTAATTTCAATTATCAATTAGTAATTATTTTTTTAGAAATTAAACACCTTATCCTAACATAAACTATACAAAAATATTATGTTATTGATGAGTAATCAATCATTTGTTCTCAATTGTGCAAGTTCACTCTTGCTAGGTGATCTCATCTGAAATATCCTTGAAGGAGGATGTCCATTTACAACAGCAAATTTAACTAGGAAATATGTCAGTACGATTTATCATAAATTTTTATTCATATCTTATATTGTATCGAAAGTTTTGGTATAAGAATATTCATATTTCTACCGTAACTTAATTTTCGTATACCTTAATTTTGGTACGATATCGTATTATATTGTTAATACAGACAAAATATATTTACTTAAACAAAAAATTAATTCAGTATGAGTACATAAATGTTAAACAAAACTAAAATTTAAAATTTCTATCATAAAATAAATTTTTTTTTTTGACAATCCAACATTTTTATAGACTAGCAAAGGTTAAAAACTAATTTACTCATGAAAATTGGAATTAAAATTAATAAACATAGGTATAGACTTAAAATGGTTAAATAGGAAATTTTGGATTCAAAATCACATATCAGATTATTTGTATTTGATAATTGTATAAGGAAATTCAGAAATTTGTATTTGATAATTGTATAAGAGAAATTCTAAAATTTGTGACAAAATGTAATGAGAGTATAACTAAGTAGGTATTTTTTATGCATCCCTAATGTTAACTCATTAACAAATATTGAGAAATTAAGTAAGCATATTTTATCATTTGAAATCACACATTTAGGTTATATACTTTGTTTATTAGGTTTATCCATTCAAATCATTCCAATGAGACAAAGGAAAATGGTTAATATTTGTGATATTGTTCAAAATTATAGGGATATTGATAAATTAAAATGAATTTTTCGTGAAAAATATTAATAAGTTGATAAATTAAAAAAATGTAAGCTTATCATTTTTCGTTAATATATTCGTAAAATATTAAGTTTATACTTTTTTTAATTGACCTAAATTTTAAAATTACTAATAAATAATTTGTATCGTGCCAAGACAAGAAAAGTAATCATCACGAATGGATCGGGATGAAAAATCTCTAGCACGAATGGGTCGGGCCAAATGTTCAGTTCAAGATGACAATATCTACTTATGTTAATATACATTCAAATGTAAATATTGATTGAGAATAATAAAACAACAATAATATTGAAAATTGTTTAAACTATAATTATCATTAAACAAACCATCAAATAACTAAATTATCTTAGTCTCAGACCTAATAGCATTTTAGCATATATAAAGTTCTCAAACTGATTCAATCGTTCAAAATGAATCGAAATCATTAAAATTAAATTGAATATCAAATCAAACGGTTAAATCATATTCATTACATTTTTATTTTTATCAATTCGATCACAATTGTTTGGTTGATCGAGTTAGTGTCATTAAAACTGCTAAAATCGACCAAATATTTAAATAAGACATGAACAATAATTGAACCTTAAAAGGACATTCACGAATAATGTATTATAAATATTATGTTCCAACACATATTTAAAATATAAAAAATGAGACAACACTGTGAATGTTGTGAAGGCTTATTTGAAAACTATTAAGAATATTAAGTATTATTAATACTAGTAGAAAATTTAATCTCAATTGTAGATTGACCCATAGTGCAATGTTTAGTTTTTAATTTTTTTTAATGTAGTTATGTTTTAAATAACACATTTTTTAATTTAGTATATCTTATAATTATAGCATTTTCTATATAAATATTATATAATCTTATTTATAAGTGTTCTTTTACAAATTATACTAGTGAACTTTATTAATGACATCATTGATATATATTATACATATTGTTTATAAATTTTATTATCAGAACTTATTCATAATCTTATTTGTTCATATAAATGACAATTAGTACTTTTTGTTATATATATATATATTTATATTTTAATCTAATTAATAAATCATTTAATAGATCATATCGATCTTCTAACTGTTTAAACAAGATCGATCAAATTGACTAATCAACGATTTAAAATTTATATTTTTTATCGGATCATCGCCTACTTTATCGCATTTGATCCTACAAACACTTATAAAAATTTCCATTGTTAGGTGGAAGAATATAAACCTTATCATAAGAGGGTCCCATGATTCTTGGAAATATTGAAGCAGATGTAAGTAATAAATATTTTGTTTTTTTGAAAAATGTTTATGTTAAATTAAAATTGGAATTCGTTTAAGAACAACTAAACAACGAATGATATCAAAAATATAAAAATAGACAAAATGGGAAAGTAAAAACAAAAATGATAGGCCACGTGCATGAAGGTTTTCATGAAGAGTGATGACCTCCCCCACCAAGTTTTCAAAATAAATTTCAGATAGTGTCATTGATATAAGTATTCATTATCTTTAATTATTATTTTTTAGATCCTTAAACTCATAAATTCCTTATTTGATTACGAGTTATTTGAATTTAATCCAAGGCTTTGTTTGATGAAGGATCTAATCCTTTATCCCATCATCATGAATTAACAACACAAATATCAAATTGTTTTTATTCAATTAAAGTCCCTCAGTATAAAGGATATTTTATCTATTTAATTCCTAAGTTCTCACTTATTCATCAAATAAGATTTGTTTTTTCAAAAAACAAACTACATCATTAAACAAGCTATAAGGCTGATTTGGATTGGATAATAGATGGTTTCTAAGAATCAAACAAAATAGTCGACTCCTCCTGTAATGTAATATATTGAAATTCAAATTATTTTAAAAAGATAAAATTAAAACTTTTATAAAATAAGAAATTTTACTAAGATTTTGGTTTATATATTTAATTGTGTTTGAAGGTGAATACTAGATACGTGTTGGGAAGAATTAAGTGAAGAGTTAATTAACTTAGAAGAAATTGTTTTGAAAAACTAAGTAAAGAATTAATTAACAAAAAATACGAAATATTAAACAACTAAGTTTTGATGATATTTAAATATGAATGAAGCTAAGCTGTCTAATTGTTTCTGTACAGGTGCATCAGACTTTGCTAACTTAGACGTGGTCTAAACAAGCTAATTAGACGTATGACGTAGTTAGACGTACAGTCTAATCGATACATAGTTAGACGTTGCAGTCAAATAGATACGTAGTTAGACGCTGGCGTCTAACTCCTTCAGACGAGGCTGAAGTGATTTGTAGTTAGACGTGTAGTCTAACAGATACGTAGTTAGACGTTGCAGTCTAACAAATACGTAGTTAGACGTGTAGTCTAACAAATACGTAGTTAGATATTGTAGTCTAACATATATATAGTTAGACATTGCAGTCTAACAGATACGTAGTTTGACGTACAGTCTAACAGATACGTAGTTAGACGTTGACGTTTAACTCCATTAGACTAGGTAGTCTAATGGGTAACGTAGTTAGACGCTGGCGTCTAACTCCTTCAGACAATTATGAAGGGATGCGTAGTTATACGTTTCTATCTAACTCCATTAAACGTGTAGTCTAATGGAACACGCTATTAGACGGTGACGTCTAACTCCCTTGGACTAGGTAGTCTAATGGAGCACGTTTAATGCCTCTCTTCAGCATTCGTTTGAAGTTAGTATACATCTACCCACGATTAACTAGTTGTTTGCTACTCTACTCTACTCACTCCTGTGCAGTTTGATGAGCCAGCTAATTGCATCCAATAAAAGAACACCACATACACAAATGTCCTTCCAACGGTTTGTCCAGTATAAGACAATATCAGAAATGATATTCGGCACACCACCTGTTCGGTACGACCATGATCCATTTGCTTAGAATATGTTGTACTCTTGTCCTTTGGGCGACCTTCCAATGGACACTTGCCACGTGTCCATGATGAAGATTCGACCGTTGGTGTCCTTCTACTATAAATAGATGTTCAAGGACAACGACCGAATCACCGGTTACTCTACTCACAAATTATCAATCTTACTAGCTTACTCTTGCACTTACTATTTTTTATCATCTTCTAAATTCAAGAGAGAAAGAATCAAAACTGTCTAGATGAGATAATATTGTTCTTAATATTGTAAGTTGAATAGAGGTTGTTCTGTTAAACAAAGTGTTTAGCTAGATCAATAAACTGTATTTGATTCAAAGAGTTTAGTGAATCATTTCGGTTGTGGAAGAAGGGGTGACGTAGGAGAATTTACTCCGAACATGCATAAACAATCTGTTGTGTTCTTTACTTTTAGTCTTTCATCTTTCATCGGTTCAAAGCTTCAAATCCGACGAACACTTCCGCCCTTGAAACCGTTTAAAGAGTTCGAAGGATTTTCGAAGAATAAAAACATATTTTAAATTCTAATAGATTTAAAATCGAATAATTTATCATGAGTTGTTATCAATAGCCAGAGCACTGTCTCTATTGGTACCACCAATCCTAACAATTAGTATCAATGTCCTTTTTTCTATTCTCAAGCCTCTAAAGAACCTGAATCATGTCGAAAAAATATAGCTCCTCCATGATTCCCATGTTTTCGAAAGAAAACTACATGGTGTGGAAGAAGAGAGTCCGTGCCCATTTTGCTTCCTTGCACGATGACATGTGCAGTGTTGTCACTGAAGGACCTATCAAGATCGAGAAAGACAAATCAGAATGGACAAGTGAAGATAAGAGGAAGAACAACTTTGACAACTTGGCCATGGACATCTTTTACAGATCCCTTGACGATAACACATTCAACTACATCATATCTTGCGAATTTGCCAAAGAAATTTGGGACAGACTCACTCAACTCTGTGAAGGCAATGCGCAAACCAAAGAGAACAAGATTACGGTTGCCACCCAAAAGTTTGATAAAGGTGCGTCCTGGAGAGACGATGACTGAGTTTGGTGCAAGATTCAGTAAGATTGTCACCACCTTATATATTCTAGGAAAGACCTACAGCAATAGAGAGATTGCTATAAAGGTGGGTCATGCGAGCTTTTCCAAAGGAGTGGGACATCAAGACTATGACGATGAGGGAGTTCAAGGACCTCAATAAGATGAAGCTCTTCAACTTTCTTGCCGATCTGAAAGCTTATAAGTTCGAGTTGAACTCTAGGAATGAAGAGGAGTCACCAGTTGCCACCGAAGAAAAGACGTATGCTCAGCAGCGACGCAATGGCTCTCCTCGTGAAGAAATTCGGGAAATACATGAAGAAGAGCAACCCTAATTCAAGATCTTCAAATAATATCAATGATGAGAAAGCTAACGTTAAGTGTTTTAACTATGGTATTTTAGGTCATTACAAGTCGGAGTGCAGGAAGCCAAAGCGTGATGAGAAAAGGAAATATAATGAAAATGTGTTGAAGGTCCTCATGGAGGCTAACAACAAGGCCAAGTGGATGCAAAACGACTCAGACTATTCATCATCCAGCTATAGTGATGATGAAGAGTTTGCTTGGTTCATGGTAAAAGAAGAGGAAGATTCATAGGAATCTAAGGTATCTGATTCCTCTTCTGCAAACTTTTCACGGGATGAATTAGTGGATGCACTAAATGACATGGTCTCGGAGTATAAAAAGCAATTAAAATATCAAAACGAAATAAGGTCAAAATATGAAAATGATTTACCAACCTTTTCTCAAAAATCTGAGCCAAAAGTTTTTGAAAACATGAATGAGCTCTCATCTAAGAATGAGATGCTCAAGGAAAAGATTCAAACTCTTTCTTTTGAAAACCAACATTTAACCTATATTGTTAGTTCTTGGACAAGGTTTAGAGAAGTTGTCAAATATTAGATTAGTCTATTGAGGCATGCTAGATGCAAATCCGATCTAGGATTTGATAGCGATGACTCAGACAAGTCCTTTAAGAAATTAAACTCAGTGAATAACAAGTTTAAACCAATAAGCTTTGTCAAAGGGAGTTGAACTAATATTGGAACTAATCTAAGTTGTGATGATATAACTTTAAAGGATGAGATAACTTATGTTTCGCCAACTATTAGCTGACTGAAACCTAGGTTAGAAGCAACCAACAAATCTGGCATACCAATACCTGAAAAGAAGTGAATGAGTTTTAAACAAAAACCATCCTCTAAAGTTAAGTGATCAGCGGTTAGTATAAAGACATCTACTAAGCATAAATCATTCGCACTTATCACTACACAAAATGGGAAATTCATCAAGATAATTCAAATATGGATGCCTAAGGGACTGATTGATTGAGGACCCAAGTGAATGTGGGTACCAAAATATGTAAAGACATTTTCGTGTAGGTAATAGAGGGTGGCTGTATGGAGGAAAAGTGGAGCTCACTCTTTTGAGATCATGCTCCAGAAGATCAACAAGTGGCACATTTTCCATTTCCACAGACTAAGTGTTTCTTCCACAAAAATATTTTTGGTCTTAAGGACCTCAAAACATTTATTTATTCATTCGGTAAATATGCATAAATTGAGGTGAAAATTTAATGTTTAATTTTTTTAAACAAATGAACGCAGACTAAAGCTTTAATCGGTTAGACTAAAGATTTAGTCGGTTATAAGTACTTAGACATTCGTCTGTTATACAGTTTGTGCTTCTAAGGTGAAATGTCTTTGTTTAAAACCTACGTGGTTAGATGTCGAACTCTAATAGACGTTTATAAGACTTGCGTGATTAGACACTAACATCTAACCAGACACACGTCTAATACGTGTTGTCCATGCGTAATTAGACGTCTACGTCTAATATACGTTTAGACTTCTATAAGACAAGTGTGATTAGACACCTACGTCTAATAGACTCATGTGTCTAATAAACGACTATTCTACCTAGATTCCAGAATGTAGAAGCAAAGGACATGTCTAACTAAGTGTGTAGTTAGACGCTTCATCTTCGGACAAATTGAGGACAATTGTCTTCACACGCGGTCATCTGATTGTCCCGCTCAAACACTAATGTAGTCATTTATTAATGACTTGAAGTTGCGTGTCTTTCAATGTCAAAGAAAATGACCAACATTCCCCTAAATATTAAATTATGATCGGTTTTAACCTAGAATAATGATGACTACCTTTGGGAAAAGGCGTCTAACATTAATTGGTAGGCCCTTTCTCGTAAAAAGTGATGGTTAAGACATGTGACTTTTTAGATTCTATTTAAGGACATCGTGCATGTGATTGAAGATGTTACGCTCATAGTTTTATAAGAACCCTAGTTTTTCTCTAACTTCTCTTTAAGATCTTTTCTAAAAATGACTAATCAGAAATCAACTCTTAGTCACAACAAATTGTAGGTGCATTTCGCATCTGTCTACACTATTGATCAACATGATCTCGTTGATATGTTCCGATCTCTATGTATTCCTATCTTCGAAAGTACATTGGCGGACCATTCATATTCTATGAGAAGAAAGTTATGGATGTTGGGTCAAATTATTTGATTAAGGGTCAAACTATTCTGACTAATAGAATTTTGATGATGAGTTTGTATAAAACTTAAACTGAGCCGTCTAATTTTTTTGGTGCAAGTGTATCAAAAAAAGGCTAAATTAGACTAAGTCTGCATGAGGTTTATTAGACTTATTGGCTATTAGACGCATTTAGTTAGACGTGTAGTCTAACAGATACATAGTTAGACGTGAAGTCTAACAGACGTAGTTAGACGTGCACTCTAACAGATACGTAGTTAGACGTGCAGTCTAACAGATACGTAGTTAGACGTGTAGTCTAATAGATACGTAGTTAAACGTGCAGTCTAAGAGATACGTAGTTAAATGTACAGTCTAACAGATACGTAGTTAGACGTGCAGTCTAACAGATACGTACGTAGTTAGACATGCATTCTAACAAATACGTAGTTAGACGTGCAGTCTAAAAGTTATCTGTTAGACGTGTAGTCTAACAGATACGTATTTAGACGTATAGTCTAACAGACCTAGTTAGACATGCAGTCTAACAGATACGTAGTTAGACGTGCATTCTAACAGATATATAGTTAGACATGTAGTCTAACAGATACGTAGTTAGACGTGCAGTCTAATAGATACGTAGTTAGACTTGTAGTCTAACAGATACGTAGTTAGACGTGCAGTCTAACAGATACGTAGTTAGATGTGTATTCTTATAGATGAGAGTTAGACGTGTAGTCTAACTCCTTCAGATTAGTCTAAAGGGAGACGTAGTTAGACATGTCGTCTAACAAATGAGAGTTAGATGTGTAGTCTAACTCCTTCAGATTAGTCTAAAGGGAACCGTAATTAGACGTATAGTCTAATCCCATTACACCAGGTAGTCTAATAGATCCTGCTATTAGATGGGGGCATCTAACTTCATTAGACCTGTCAGTCTAAGTGAAAATCGTCTAATGCCATGCTTAAGCAATTGCTTGAAGCTAACATCCGTCTACCCATGATCAACTAGCTGTATGTTACTCCTGCTCCACTATTCTGTGCAGATCAGTACGATAGCCAGTTGCAACCAATTAACTAATGCCACATAAGCAAATATTCTTCCCACTAATGGTTTCTTGCAGGACAATCTAATAGGATCAGCTTTATCGATAGAGACGGGGGTCTGGCTAAGGATGAAGGCTTATAAAAACGGTTTGAAAGAAATCCTGTTAGGGATTTAATTCGCTTTCTATTCTACGCAAACACTTGTAAACACTTGAAACAGATTCAAGGTGGAATTGTATACTTGGGTTTGAAGAACAAGATGAAATATGAAAAGATGACAGAAATGAAAGAATACAGCAGTTTGTTTATGGATGTTCGGAGAAACTCTCTTACGTCACCCCTTCTTCCAACCTCCAAAAGGATTTATTATAATATGATTCGAATTAAATACAGTTTACACACACTTAGCTCACTATTGAACAGAACACTTTCTGTTCAATTACAAGATGAAGAATATTACTCAGCTAAAAGTGTTTTGATTCTAGCTCTCTCTTGATTCACACACAGTACAATCAGAAAGCAGCTTCACAGTATGAATTCAGTAAGCAAGATGATTGAGTAGTTTAGATTTGTTAAATACTGAGAAGAAGCTAACGGTCGAATCTTTTAGAAAGATACGTGGAACTCTTCTATTGGAAAGCCTCCATTATACACAACAGGTTTTGAGCACAAGGATCGTGGTCGTACACCACTGGTAGTGCGCCGAATATTCCATCAGGGATGTACCTACAAAAGAAGTAATGTGAGGAAAATTCTTTAACGTGGAATTCTTTGGTTGGTTGTATATAGCTGTTGTACTAATCTTCATTAAAAAGTGGAGCAGGAGTAGGGTATAACTATAGCACGTGGGTAGGTGAAATTCTAGCTTCAAGCATACAGCTTAAACTGAGTATTAGACGTATTTTAGTTAGACGGATTGTGAAAATAAGTCTAATAAAACATCTCCTTCTAATAACCAAGTCTATTAGACCGCCTGGTCTAATAGAATTATACTACACGTTTAATTACAATAACCATTAGACTGCACGTCTAACTCCAATGAGTTAGACTGCACGTCTAACTCCAATGAGTTAGACTGCACGTCTAATTTCGGTTCTACTTCAGACTTTTTTGAAGGAGTTAGACTCACGTCTAACTTTCACTAATTAGACTACACGTCTAATTATCCAATAACCATTAGACTACACGTCTAACTCCACTGAGTTAGACTGCACGTCTAATTCCGGTTCTACCTCAGACTTGTCTGAAGGAGTTAGACTCACGTCTAACTTTCACTAATTAGACTACACGTCTAACTATCCTATAACCATTAGACTGTACGTCTAACTCCACTGAGTTAGACTGAACGTCTAATTCCGCATATATTAGACTATCCGTCTAATTGCAAATATATTAGACTACACGTCTAACTCCGACGAGTTAGACTGTACGTCTAATTCCGAATATCTATTAGACCATCTGTCTAATTACAAGTCTATTAGACTACACGTCTAACTTCGATGAGTTAGACTGTACATCTAATTTCGAATACATTAGACTTACGTCTAATTCCGTGTACATTAGACTACACGTCTAACTCCGATGAGTTAGACTGTACGTCTAATTTTATGCATTCATTAGACTACACGTCTAACTCCGATGAGTTAGACTGTACGTCTAATTCTACGCCTTCATTAGACTACACGTCTAACTCCGATGAGTTAGACTGTACGTCTATTTCTATGCATTCATTAGACTACACGTCTAACTTCGATGATTTAGACTGTACATCTAATTCTATGCATCTAATTGCCAAAATCGGTCTAATGATCCTCATTAGAGCCAAGACTCATGAAATATTGTTTCAATACACCTACATCAAAACTCTTAAGTCATTTCATCATCAAAATCTCAATGGTTAACTTATTTGACCGAACAATTTCCCCATTTTTGATGAAGAAATTGCAAACCTGCATATATATCAACACATGCATTCATCATATAAATAAACTAAAACCCTTGTTCACTTACATGAAACATTCAAAACCAATATTCAGAGAACCATCAAAGAAACATTGTTTGAAAGACTTAAATAGAGTATAAGAAAAGAAATTATTGTTCTTCCCTTTTAACTCGAGGATCGGTTGGACTCATGTCTTGACCGGGAAGCATGTTGAAGAAGGAAGGATAGTCGCGACCACCACGACCGCCTCCACTTGATCTACCAACACGTTCATTACCGCTACCACGACCTCCTTGATCAACATTGGCTAGCCTACTACAGCCACCACCAATTCGACCTCCACGATCACCGCCGCTTCGACCTCCACCTCTCTTGGTTGGCGTAGGATTGTCATCAGTGCTTGGAGCTCGCCTGGATCTAGTGCCGGTTGACACACCATCATTTCTTCTACTTGATTCTCCGTAGGTGGGTCGAGATTGAGCAACTTCGGCATTAGCCTTTGCGTTCTCCTTTGCTTGAAACTTCCTTGCAATGGAGTCAGCAAATTCTTGACGTTCATTATCATTTCTGTTCAAACAGCCCTGAATTTCCACCATCTGATTCTTCACCAGACTCAATTCTTCCAAAGTCTCTTTATGAAGTTCATCATTGAATTGCCTTTCAATGTCCAATAATTCACTTTGACGTTGGAAGAATTGTTTTTCTAACTTTGAGAAGTTTAGATTTGAGACATGAGTCTCATATGTGTTCTTCTTCAGAGTGTTGTCCAACTCAGTAAGGACCCTGATAATCTCGCAAAATCCCTTTCTTTCTTCTTCCTTCCTTCGTGTTCACGGCCTTTGTCATGGTCTTGTGAATGGATGAGAGCACAAACTTCATAGACCTTAACATCTTATTTCCTTTGGCAGAAGATTCTTCATGTGATGAGATCTCTTCAGACTCTGCTGCCATGCTCTGAATTGACTCAAAGTTTGTGTGAATCTGCAAGGATTGCTCCGGTTGATTCTTCTCGGCATTCTTAGCAGATTCATCATGCTCTTCTTCTAACAGTTCTTCCTCAGCTCTCTGAAATCTCTCATATAGATTTTATGTGTAATGAAGAGGAATGTTGATATTTTCATGAACATTTCCCACAATGGTGTCGGGAAATAGACAGTGCTTCTTATATGTTGCATTTTGATCCTGTTCCTCCTTAGATGAGGAACTTTCTTCTTCAACGACCTTCTCTTTAGAGGGTTCCCCCTCAGATCTGATAGTTTCCGGCTGAGTTACCTCGACCACTTTCTCTTGAACATCCTCTGTTCTCACAACAGGGGTTATCATCACATCTTCTTCAAGAGGAGCTTGAACAACTTCCTCAATCACATCTTCCACATGAACTTCTTCTTTATTTGTTTCAAGGGCTTGTTCAGGCTCTTGAACGATTACTTCTTCTTATTATTCATTTGGAATCTCTTGAACAGGTTATCTAGAATGTGTCTCTCTTCGGCAAAAAGATTTCCGAATTTGATCAAGAGAGCAACATCTAGCTCATCTACATCGTTGTCAGCATCAAGAATATCCATAGCTTCATCATCATCGAAAGGCTTTGGCCAGAGCAATCGGCGCCATGGACGTATTGGGAAACAATCGAGACATAACCATCCAAGATGTTGTTCAACCTTTTCAAAACTTTTAATTCAACTTCACATCCTTTCTCAGAAGGATTGAAGTTAGCCTTTCTGGCTTCAATGATTGGGAAAAGCGCTTTTCCATACAGACAAGCTTCCACTAGATCTTTTCTCTTTAGAGCCTCAGCAACCTCTGATGTTCTTGCCCATTTAAGAACTTTCTTTTTATTTGCTACTCGCTTCTTCCATTCTTTCGTTATAGCAGAGTTTGACAAAGAATCGTTGTACTTGGATGACAGTCTCTCCAGGGACCATGATTCAAAAATCTCCAGTGTTTTCAGCGGTTATGGCTTTGACTTGATCTAAAATGAGGTCAACGATCCTTGTTGCCTCCTATACTTTTTCAGGAACTGGAATCACAATTTTCTTGCCTTTTCCAACAACCTCTACGGGTTTTCGAGCAGTTCTGGGTTCACCGATCACGATTCCACCTGTCTATCTTTTGGAACGCATCAATTCGAACGCTGATTGGGGTTTCTTACAGACCTCAGTAGGGAGATTCACACAAATAACTTTCCTGGCTACCAATGAATCTTTAGGAGCGGGAACAGTGGATTCACCAGCAACAAGGGTAAGAACAACACCTTGCTCTAGTTGAGATAACTCTGTAGCACCGGTGACTATTAGATCAATTTGAACAACAGAAGACACATTCCTGTTAACATTTTCAACATTTGGACTGGATGAGTCAACAACGGGCCCTTCAACAGATTCTCTCAACGGAGAAAATACAGATTCAGCTTGTTCCACAATAGGAACATCAAACTTAGGCACATCGGCCAAAGATTTAGAAGAAGTTACCTTTACAGATTTAGACGCGCGGGGCGTCTTCGTTTTCTTCTCCTTTGAGACACAGGATCTCGAAGGCTTCCTCAAAATGGTTGAGGGAGTAGATAGTGAGGACATCGGAGTTGCATCAAGTACGCCTAGACCTTGCCTTAACCTTGAATCGACAGATTCAGAGTCCTTCTTATTTGAACTCTTCAGACTGGAGGAACTGGCCTCCAATTCATTCATCATTTTCGATCTCTTTGTCCCTGTACACATGACAAAAGTAGACGGTTGCTTGGATCGGGTAGAGGGTTTTCCACCAGTTTGGTAACTAGATGCACCAGATGCAGATTCAAGATTGTTCTTCATCCTCATCAGTGTGTTAGCCACTGTAAGGGCAATATATACTCTTGGAGAGTTGATCTGCACAGGTTCACCAACAGGAACCCCCAAATGCTTCAACAAATGACTCAGTTGAGCCGCAAACGTTATGCTTTCCTTGTTCGTCTGACAGATCGAAAAGCAAAAGTTTTGGAAAAGGGTGTGAGCCCGGTTTACCTTGATTCCCTTTGAAATAGCACACATATAGTCAAAACGGTCTTGACTATAGAGATGGAAAGAGCCAGATTTCCCTTGTAGCGCCTTTGCCACCACGTCGTTCAGCAGAATGAAATGCGGTTTAAACGCCTTTTTGAGTCCATTTACATGGATTATCGAACCATCGAAAGAAAAGGTTCTCTTCATCTCCTCCATGATTTCTGATGAAAGGATCAAGTTGAACGAGTGCCCCTCCGTTGGAAGTTCAAAGAACTCCACATAAACTGCTTCATCGAAGGAAAACTCCATGCCGTTGACATATGCTACTATGGATTCTCCCACCATAGTTGCTGATTTGAAGAACTCGCGAACTTCTTTTTCATAGAATATGAACGAACCTCCGAGATACTTCCTTAACCCAGAATATTCTAGGGTTCGTAACATCTCCACCACCTTCGGTTGATCGAAAGTGTACACCGATGGAAAATCCACCTGCAAAGTACAGTGACCTAAAGTGATTTTCTTCACCATTTTCGAAAGAATATGAAACGACAAAAGATTTCAGAGAGATTTAGAGAGAGAAATGCAAAGAAAGCTAGGGTTGTTAAGGATTTCGATAGATTGAAAGCTTTCAAACTCATGCACTAATATCCTTATATAGACAGAAGAGAGAAATATAGAATAACCGTCTTTTCTTAAGGGTATGACCTATCAATAAATGTTAGATGTCCTTTTTCAAGGAGTCATCATTACAAATGAGGGTATATCATTCATTTTCTCTCAACTTTAAAGACACGTGTCTTCATATTAGTAAGAGATGACTGTTTTGATATTTTGAGCGGGAAAAATAAATAGCTCTCAATCGTGGGACAACTGCCCTTGATCAGTCTAATTAGCACGTAGTTAAACGTTTTTCTTACTCCACAAACCCATATAACTAAACGTTTATTAGACGAATGAGTCTATTAGATGCATACGTCTAATTCTGTGTTATAAAAATCCATCTAATGTCTATCAAACGTGTACGTCTAATTCCGCATAGACACCACATGTTAGACGTGTGTTTGATTAGACGTGAGCATCCACTTGCTCATGACGTAAAAACGTCTAACGTCTATTATACGTGTCCGTCTAATCGTGTAGGTATAACACTTCAACATATAGACTTAGATGTATAGATTATGAGAAAAAATACATCTAAGTACACATTGTTTCTTTTAGACACACTTGTCTAATTAGACCGATTAAGGATATTCGTCTAGAGAGTATCTTTACTTCCAGAGTACTTTTCCCTCTCATTTTGTATATGGACATAAAAATGTGATAAATAATTTTTGTGGTCCAAAGACCAAAAACATTTTTAACAAATAAAAACATTTATTCTTCTAGAATAGAAAATGCCATTGTTGATCTTCCGGGCTGTGTACTTAGAAGAGTATTATTCTAGATTCCTTCCTGCAATCCTTCTACATCACCTACAAAAGAAACTATTTATACATTTTGGTACCCATACTCAATTGGGTCCTCGATCAATTAGTCCCTTAGGAATCCATATTTGAGTTATTCTGATGGACTTCCTATTTTGTGTTGTGATTAATGCATAGGATTTTGACTTAGCAGATGACTTCCTGCTAGCCACTAATCTCTTAACTTTTGAAGAAGATTTTCTTTTAAAACTCCTTGACTTAGAGTCAGGTTTAAGATTGCCAGACTTGTTAGCTGCTTCTAGCTTATTCTTAAGCCAGCTAACAGTAGATGGAACATAAACTATTTCATTTTTAAAGCAACTTCTTCATGAATAGGATCAGATTCAATGTCAGTCATATTCCCTTTGACAAAACTAATTGGCTTAAGTTTGTCATATGAGTTTGACTTTTTGCATGACAGGTTAGGGTCATTGCTATCAAATCCCAAACCGGATCTAGATCCAGTAGGTTTCAACATGCTGATCTGATATTTGACAGCGTCTACAGACCTTGTCCATGCACAAACAACATAATTTAACCTTTTGTTTTCAGATGAAAGATTTTGAATCTGTTCTTTGAGCATCTCATTCTCAGATGAGATCTCTTCAATCTTCTTTTCAAAAGCATTTGACGCTTCAGTTTGAGACATATTTGGTTTGTTTACATCTGAAGAAGATTTAGTTTCATTTAGGGATTCTTCTAACTTTCTGTACTCGATGACCATGTCATCTAGTGCAGCTACCAGTTGTTCCCTTGAAAACCTTTCGGAAGAGAAGTCAAATACCTCAGTCTCCTGAGTTCTTTCTTCATCTTCTCTTACCATGAAGCATGCCACCTCTTCTTCATCACTTTCACTGGATGAAAAATAAGAGCCACGGCTGCTTCCTCTTATCTTCCCATCACCTGCCATAAGAGCCTTCAGCTCTTTTCCATCATCCTTTGCACCTTCACGCTTTGGCTTCCGGCATTCCGATGCATATTGACCTTTAATATCACAGTTAAAACAAGTAACATTAGCTTTATATTTTTTATTGTCATTAGAATTTGAAGAGTTTGAGTTAGAGTTGCTCTTCTTCATGAAGTCGCCAAACTTCTTCACAAAGAGAGACATGGCATCGCTGCTCAGCTGCTAAGCTTCCATCTTCTGGTCCGGAGCGGTTGGTGGCTCTTCAACAGTCACCAGCGCCTTGGCAATGATAACGGACGTATGTTGATCTTCTTCCATCCTATAGTTCAGCTCGAACTCATAGGCCTTGAGATCAGCAAAGAGATCAAAGAGAGAGATCTTGTTAAGATCTTTGAATTCTCTCATCCCCATAGTCTTTATGTCCCATTCCCTTGGAAGAGCACGCATGACCTTTATAGAAAGCTCTCAGTTGCTATAGGTCTTGCCTAGGATAGACAGAGAGGAGACGATCTTTCAAAATCTGGTGTCGAAATCGTTCATTGTTTCACCAGGACGCATCTTAAAGCTGTCAAACTGTTGAGTGGCAACCATGATCTTGTTTTCCTTTGTTTTCTCGTTGCCCTCGCATAGTTGAGTGAGTCTGTCCTAGACCTCTTTGGAAATATCGTATTCAATAATGTAGTTGAACATGCTGTCATCGAGAGATCTGTACAGAACATCAAGAGCCATGTTGTTGAGGTTGTTCTGCCTCTTTTCATCAACGGTCCAGTCAGCCTTTTCTTTATCAATCTTGATAGGACCTTCTGTGACAAGCTCCACATTTCATCATGAAGAGAAGAGAGATGAGCACGAACTCTTTTCTTCCAAACAATGTAGTTTTCTTGAGAAAAAGTTGGAATGGTTGTAGCACTGGAATCTTTGGTTATGGTCGACATATTTCAAGAAAGGCTTGAGAATAGAAACAGGGATCTGATACCAATTGATAGGATCGGCTTTATCGATAGAGACGGTGGTCTAGCTAAGGATGAAGGCTTATGAAAAACGGTTTGAAAGAAATCCTATTAGGGATTTAATTCGCTTTCTATTCTACGCAAAAACTTGTAAACACTTGAAACGGATTAAGGCAGAATTGTTTACTTGGGTTTGAAGAACAAGATGAAATATGAAACGATGACAGAAATGAAAGAACACAGCAGTTTGTTTATGGATGTTCGGAGAAACTCTCATACGTCACCCATTCTTCCAACCACCGGAAGGATTCACTATAATATGATTCGAATCAAATACAGTTTACACACACTTAGCTCACTATTGAACAGAACACTTTCTGTTCAATTACAAGATGAAGAATATCACTCAGCTAAAGGTGTTTTAATTCTATCTCTCTCTTGATTCACACACAGTACAATCAGAAAGTAGCTTCACAGTATGAATTCAGTATGCAAGATGATTGAGTAGTTTCTCTCTCTGCAAAATCAGATTGCTTGTTCAATGTATTTGGATAAATTCGTAAGGCTAGCAGTTCTTCTCGTTAAGGCAGATTGTCCGTTGTCCTTTAGATTTGTTAAATACTGAGTAAGAGCTAACGGTCGAATCTTTTAGAATGATACTTGACACTCTTCCATTGGAAAGCCTCCATTGTACACATCAGGTTCTGAGCACAAGGATCGTGGCCGTACACCACTAGTAGTGCGCCGAATATTCCATCAGGGATGTACCTGCAAAACAAGTAATGTGAGGAAAATTCTCTTACGTGGTATTCCTTGTTGGTTGCATATAGCTGTTGTACTAATCTTCACTAGAAAGTGGAGCAGAAGTAGGGTACAACTATAGCACGTGGGTAGGTGAAATGCTAGCTTCAAGCATACCGCTTAAACTGAGCATTAGACGTATTTCAGTTAGACAGATTGTGAAAATCAGTCTAATAAAACATCTCCTTCTAATAACCGAGTCTATTAGACCGCCTGGTCTAATAGAATTAGACTACACGTCTAATTACAATAACCATTAAACTACACGTCTAATTCCGGTTCTACCTCAGACTTGTCTGAAGGAGTTAGACTCACATCTAACTTTCACTAATTAGACTACACGTTTAATTATCTAATAACCATTAGACTACACGTCTAACTCCACTGAGTTAGACTACATGTTTAATTTCGGTTCTACCTCAGATTTGTCTGAAGGAGTTAGGATCACATCTAACTTTCACTAATTAGACTACACGTCTAATTATCCAATAACCATTAGACTGTACGTCTAACTCCACTGATTTAGAATGCACGTCTAATTCCGCATATATTAGACTATTCGTCTAATTGCAAATATATTAGACTACGCGTCTAACTCCGATGAGTTAGACTGTACGTCTAATTCCGAATATCTATTAGACCATCCGTCTAATTGCAAGTCTATTAGACTACACGTCTAACTCCGATGAGTTAGACTGTACGTCTAATTTTGAATACATTAGACGTACATCTAATTCCGTGTACATTAGACTACACGTCTAACTCTGATGAGTTAGACTGTACGTCTAATTCTATGCATTCATTAGACTACACGTCTAACTCCGATGAGTTAGACTGTTCGTCTAATTTTATGCATTCATTAGACTACACGTCTAACTCCGATGATTTAGACTGTACGTCTAATTTTATGCATTCATTAGACTACACGTCTAACTCCGATGAGTTAGACTGTACGTCTAATTCTATGTATCTAATTGCCAAAATCGGTCTAATGATCCACATTAGAGGCAAGTCTAATGAAATATTTTTTCAATACACCTGTATCAAAACTCATAAGTAATTTTATCATCAAAATCTCAATGGTTAAATTATTTCAACACTCAGTCCAAATAATTTGAACCAACACAATCCTAGAAGAATATTCAGTGCACTACCAGATTGGTACGGCCATGTTTCTGGTGCTCAGAGTCTGTTGTACTTGTGTACTATGGTGGCTTTCCAATAGAGGTTCGCCACATGTCATTATAGAAGATTTGACCGTTGGTACCTGCTCTCTATTTAAATATCTTCAAGGACAACGAAAGAAGTGCTGGACACATACGCTAACAGACAAGATGAATTTATAATCTCTCGAATTGCTTTCTTGCTATAGTGTGTGTACATCAAGAGAGATAGAATCAAAGTATTGTCTATCTGAGTGATATTCTTCAATATATTGTAAGTTGAATAGAGTCTGGTCTGTTCAACAGTGAGCTAGCCGTGCAACTGTATTTGATTATAAGAAAAGTATAGTGAATCCTTCTAGTGGTTGGACGAAGGGGTGACATAGGAGAATTTTTCTCTGAACATCCATAAATAACTCTTTTTGTCATTTTCATTCTGTCATCTTCTTATTCTTTTGTTCTTAGCTTCAAACTTGAACCAACGTTTCCGTACTTGAATCGTTCAAGAGTTTGCAAGGGTTTCTATCATATCGTTTATCCGAAGCCGTCATCAATAGCTAGAGCCCTGTCTCTATTGGTGTCGCTGATCCTATCAATTAGTATTAGAGCCCTGTTTCTATTCTCAAGCTTCCACCAAGAATGTCGACCATAACCAAAGATTCCAGTGCTACTGCAATCCCTACATTCTCAAGAGAAAACAATATCATGTGGAAGAAGAGAGTCTGTGTTCATCTCTCTTCTCTTCATGACGACATGTAGAGTGTTATCACAGATGGTCCCATCAAGATCAATAAGGAGAAATCCGAATAGACCAGTGAAGATAAGAGGAATAACAACCTCAACAATATGGCAGTAGACGTTTTGTACATATCTCTTGATGACAGTATTTTCAACTACATCATCAAGTGTGATATTGCCAAGGAAATCTGGGACAGACTTACCCAACTGTGTGAGGGCAATGAGAAAACAAAAGAAAACAAGATTATGGTTACCACTCAACAGTTTGACAGTTTTAAAATGCGTCCCGGAGAAACAATGAACGATCTCGACACAAGGTTCAGCCAAATTGTCTACACTCTATCTATTCTTGGAAAGACCTATAGCAATAGAGAGCTTGCTATCAAGGTCATCCGTGCTCTTCCAAGGGAATGGGACATAAAGACGATGGCCATGAGGGAATCCAAAGACCTCAACAAGATCTCTCTCTTCGATCTGTTCGCTAATCTCAAGGCCTACGAGCTTGAGTTGAATTCTAGGATTGAAGAAGATCAATCCACATACATTATCATTGCCAAAGCGTTGGTGACTGCTGAAGAGCAACCTGCCGCTTAGCAGTGATGTTATGTCTCTCTTTGTGAAGAAGTTTGGCGACTTCATGAAGAAGAGCAACTCTAACTCAAGCTCTTCAAATTCTAATGATAATAAGAAATCCAAAGTTAATGTTAAATGTTATAACTATGGCATTTTTGGTCATTACCAATCGGAATATCGAAAATCGAAGCGTAATGAGAAGAAAAAGGACGATGAAAAGGAGCTAAAGGCTCTTGTGGCATGAGACGGGAAGAACAGACGAAACTATAACGACTCTTACTTCTCATCCAACAACAGTGATGAAGACGAGGTTTCTTGTTTCATGACAAGAGAAGAAGGAGAAGATACCCAGGAAACCGAGGTATTTGACTTCTCCTCTGAAAAGTATTCAAGGGAACAACTGGTAGTTGCACTAGATGACATGGTCATAGAGTACAGAAAGTTATTAGAATCCCTAAATGAAACAAAAATTTCATCTAAAGTGTCTCAATCGGTTTTGTATCAAACTCAAGAATCATTTGTTTTTGAAAAGAAAGTTGTGGAGATCTCATCCGAGAATGAGATGCTTAAGGAACAGATTCAAACTCTTTCTTCTAAAAACAAAAGGTTAAACTATGTTATTAGTGCTTGTACAAGGTCCGGAGAAGCTGTGAAATATTAGATTAGTTTGTTGAAACCTGCTAGATCTAGATCCGGTTTAGGATTTGATGGGAATGACCAAAACCAGTCCTGCAAAAAGTCAAACTCAACAACTAACAAGCTTAAACCAATAAGTTTTGTCAAAGGGAGTATGAGTGACATTGAATCTGATCCAATTCCTGAAGAGGTAGCTTTGAAGAATGAAATAACTTATGTTCCGTTGACTAAAAAATTAGTTAGATGCAACCAGCAAGTCTGGCAATCTAAAACCTAACTCAAGGTCAAGGAGTTTTAAAAGAAAATCATCTTCAAAAGCTAAGGGATCATTGGCTAGCAGGAAGACGTCTACTAAGTCAAAATCATACACATTAATCACAACATAAAATGGGAAATCCATCAGAATAACTCAAATATGGATTTCTAAAGGACTGATTGATCGAGGACCCAATTGAATGTGGGCACCAAAGTTTGTAAATATTTTCTTGTGTAGGTGATACAGGAGAGCTGCAGGATGGAAGCATGGAGAATACTCTTTTGAGTATACATTTTAGAAGAACAACAATGGCCTTTACCATTCCAGAGGACTAAGTGTTTTTATGTTTCAAAAATATTTTTGGTCTTAAGGACCTCAAAACACTTGCTTATTTATTTTGTACATGCACAAAATGAGAGGGAAAATTTATTATGAAAATAAAGATACACACAGACAAAATGCTTCAATCGGTCTATTAGATGAGGTCGTCTAAGAGAAAAAGCATGTACTTAGACGTATTTTTACTTACACTCTATGCATCTAAGTCTATGTGTCTTGGTTAATAACCTGCGCGGTTAGACGTATACCTCTAATAGACATTAGACGTTTTTATGACAAGAGCAATTGGATGCTCACATCTAACCAAACAAACGTCTAATATGTGTTGTTTATGCGTAATTAGACGTCTACGTCTAATAGACGTTAGACATTTATGAGACACGTGATTAGACGTCTGCGTCTAATAGACCCATGCGTCTAATAGACGTTTAGTTTTCATAGATTGGAGAAGTAAGAAAAATATCTAACTACGTGTGTATTAGTCTGATCAAGGATAGTTGTCCCACGTGCTGTGATATCTAATTTTCCCACTCAAACATAAACATAGTCATCTCCGTATAACATGAAGACACGTGTCTTTCAAGTTAAGAGAGAATGACTAATACACCCTCAAAATAATGATGACTGTTTGGAAAGGACGTCTAATATTAATGATGGGTCCTCCCCTAGGAAATTATGACGATTAACTCATGCGACTCTTGGGAGTCTATATAAGGACATTCTGCATGAGATTGAAAAATCTTTTTCTCTCTCAAATCACTTAAGAACCCTAGATTTCTTCGATTTTCTCTCTAAGAAACCCTTGTTCATCTTGTGTTTGTTCGTATTCCTTCAAAATGGGAAACAAAAGAATCACACTCGGTCATTTCACTTTGCAGGTGAACTTTCCTTCCGTCTATACGTTTGATCAGCAAGATGTGGTCGACATGTTCATATCCCTTGAATATTCCGGTCTCGGGAAGTACCTCGTTGGGCCATTCATATTCCACGAGAAGGAAGTCAGGGAGTTTTTCAAATCGGCTACGATGGTCGACGATTCCATTACTGCAACGGTGAATGATACTGAAATCTCTTTCAACGAAGCATCCTATGTGGAGTTCTTCGAAATTCATCGGAGGGGCACACATTCAACCTTTCTGTGCCAACTGAAGTCACGGTAGAAATAAAGACGATTTTCTCGGCCGATGGTTTAGAAATCCGATTTAACGGGAGTAAGAAGGCTCTGAAACCCCACTTTATTTTGTTGAATGATGTGGTTGTTAAAGCGCTTCAAGGGAAGGCTGGGTATTTCCATCTCTATAGTCAAGACCGTTTTGACTATATGACAGCCATTTCCAAAGGGATTCAGGTCAACTGGGCCTCAACCTTGTTCATAAACCTGTGCGCGGTGATTAATCAAGAGAACAAGGAAAGTGTGAGCTTTGCTGCTCAACTTAGTCGTCTGTTGGAACATTTAGGGGTCCCCATGAGGGATTCTGAGCTGATCAATTCTACCCGGGTGTATAATGTTTTCACTGTTGCCAACACCCTTGTCCGAATGAAGAACAACAAGGAATCGCTATCTAGAGCATAAAGTCAACAAATAGGAGGAAGATCTGTTACTCGTTCCAAACAACTAGCGAATTCTATCTTGTCGACATGAGCTAAAAGAACGAGAACAATCAATGAATCAAAGGCTAGTTCCACTAGTCTGAAAAGCTCCTCGAAGAAGAACTCTGGAATAGTCGATTCCCGAGTTAAGCAAGGTCCAGTCGAACTTGCTGCTATTCAAATGACTCCCTAGTCTCCAACGGCGAGTCAATTAAGAAATCCCTCTAAGTCCTTCGCTTCAAGAGGAGAGAAATCAAAGGTGCCTAGGGCATCTAAGTCTGTGAAAGCATCATCTAAGGTAACCCCATCTAAATCTCAGGCCGAAGTGCCAATGTTTAATGTTCCTGTGTTGGAACAAGATAAATATGTTTTTGTTCCTAATGAGGAATCTACTGTCGGGCCAACTGTTGAGCCAGTTGGTCTAAACATTGATAATCTTGACAGGACTCCATCTCTTGTCCTTGAACCCGATTATGTAGCTACTGAAGCTACAGTTTCTATTGAACCAAAGTAAGGTGCAGTTCTTACCCTTGCTGCTGGTGATGCATCTGAAAAAGCCCTTTCTATGCCAGTCGAAGAGACCCATGTTTCGAATCCTTTTGAAGTAGAATCCATAGTGACTAGAAAGATTGTTTAGTCAGAACCCATGCCAGACCTCTTTGCTAGACCCCTTTATGCTCACGAGGTTATGCGTTCCACTAGAAAAGCTGTTGGAATCACGTTTGGGGAACCAAGGCCTACTCCAAAACCTGTTGAGGTTATTAGAAAAGGGAAGGATTTAGCAACCGATTAAAATGAGGAGATTTTTGAAGCAACCTGCATTGTTAACCTTAAGATGGATCAGGCCAATATAAAAGCTATTGAAAAGATCGAGATCTTTGATACTTGGGTCTTAAACAGAATGTCTGTTAGGTATAATGAAGTCATCAAGGGTAAAGGTATAAGTAGTCCATGGTTAAAGCTAGTTAGAGTTGAAAAGAGAGTCCTGAAATAGGCTAAGACATCGGAAGTATATGAAGCTCTTAAGAGAAAATAGCTGGTTGAAGCAAATTTGAGAGGTAGAGCTCTTTTTCTGATCCTTCAAGCTAAAAGAGCCAAATTCAATTCTCTTGAGAGGAATGCTAAGGCACAGGAGAAGGCTCTGAAAAGACTAGTCGAGATTATGCAAGATTACATTTCTACCATTCTCAGGTATGTTCATGGAGCAAATTGCTCAGGAGTTAGTCCCTTTGAAAGTTCCTTAGATGAAGATGAACTTATGGATCTGTTTGATGATCGTGATGTTATTCCGGAAGATGAGTAAGTTGTTGCTCTTCTTATTGAATTGGGAAGTTTTTCGGCTGAAAAAAATGTGTAATGGCTCAACCCAGAATTGAGAAAATTGTGGAACCTGTTCAACCCAATCCCATTATGGAAGAAGAAGAAGTCGTTGTGGAACCCATTCAAGCTATTGTAACCCAGGAAAAGGAAGTGATGGAGTCCCCTGTTCTCGAAGAAGAGACATCTCTAAAGAAGGAGGTTGAAGTCAGTCAACCTGATGAAGCTCGATCTAAGGGGGAACCCTCAAATGACAAGGAATTAGAGAAAAGTCCTTCATCAAAGGGGGAACAAGATATCGATGATACATCTTCCGAAAGTTCTAAATACTTTCCTCAACCATTTCGGGTATCACAGCTGCGAATATTTTTGATGATATTGTCAAACTTCCTCATCATTAAGACGGTTCGTCCGATAAGATTCACAAGGTATGTGAAGAAATTTTGGGTGATGAAAAAGAAGGAAAGTCTGAAAGTGAGTCAGAGAAGGATGGACCAGAGCAGTTCATACAGGTTCACACCCATATTAGTCCCATCCAGACCGCTCCAGCAGATTCTCAAGAGATTTCATCTAATGAAGGATCATTTGCTGGTGGTAAGCTTATGAAGTCTATGACAGCATTGATGTGCACTCTTCAGAAGAATGTGGCTTAAATGCAATCAAACATGTTTATGAAGACTTAGAAAGCAAACAAGAAGGAATTTTCCTCTCTTCTTAAAACCCATAACGAGATGGAGCAAACCATGAAGAGGAACACGTACGAGATTAATACCCTCAACATGACATACACCAATTTGAAAAGAACTTCTTCAGAAAGTAGAGCGATTTGATTGACTGTGAAAGGGAAAATGTCGTAGAACTCCATAATGAAGTCATGGATGGAATAAGCTTGCTTCGAAATTAAATGGTAGAGATACAAGGCAATATGAGCAGAGCTGATGCTGAGCGTTTAGAATAGTGTTTGGAATAGGCTGATTCCTTTGCAAGGAAGATTCAGGCTGAAGAAGATGCTAAAGCGGTTGTCGAGAAAGAGAAGAATCTTATTACCTAGGGAGATGACAATAGCAGTAGAAGAGGTGGTGGTGTTTCAACAGGCACTAGATCAAAGCGAAAGCAAACATGTGATGAAAGCGATAGACCAATTAAAAGAGGAGGAGGTCACAACGATGATCGTGGTGGCAGAAGTGGTGGCAGTAGTTGTGGTGGCCGTTCTCTCTCTCCTTTTTGAAACCTTCTGAATGGTGAAGAATTCAGTTGTCAAGGATTTTACTACCCAATCGACCCACTTGTGAAAATGGAAGATCAATAATCACTTTTCTCCTAAACTATCTTCTTTAGTTTGTGAACTTAGTTCTGTAAACATGGTTTCTTAATATTGGTTTTTGTAAGCTGGTGAACAAGTTTGACACTTTTTTTGGATGGATGTTTATCTTTTAATTGTGCAATGTTTAAACATCATCAAAAAAGGGGAAATTGTTGGTTCAAATTAATTTGACTAAGGGTCAAAGTATTCTAACTAATGGAATTTTGATGATGAGTTTGTATTAAACTTAAACTGATTCGTGTAATTGTTTTTGGTGCAGGTGTATCGAAAACATGCTAAATTAGACTAAGTCTGAATGAGGTTCATTAAACTTATTGGCTATTAGACGCATTTAGTTAGACGTGCAGTCTAACAGATTCGTAGTTAGACGTGCAGTCTAACAGATACGTAGTTAGACGTGTAGTCCAACAGATACGTATTTAGACGTGTAGTCTAACAGATACGTAGTTAGACGTGCAGTCTAACAGATACGTAGTTAGACGTGCAGTCTAACAGATACGTAGTTAGACGTGCAGTCTAACAAATACGTAGTTAGACGTGCAGTCTAACAGATACGTAGTTAGATGTGCAGTCTAACAGATACGTAGTTAGACGTGCAGTCTAACAGATACGTAGTTCGACATGCAATCTAACAGATACGTAGTTAGACGTGTAGTCTAACAGATACGTAGTTAGACGTGAAGTCGAACAAATACGTACTTAGAGTGCAGTCGAACAGATACGTAGTTAGACGTGCAGTCTAACAGATACGTAGTTAGACATGAAGTCTAACAGATACCTAGTTAGACGTGTAGTCTAACATATATATAGTTAGACGTGCATTCTAACATATACGTAGTTAGACGTGCAGTCTAACAGATACGTAGTTATACGTGTAGTCTAACAGATACGTAATTATACGTGTAGTCTAACAGATACGTAGTTAGACGTGCAGTTTAACAGATACGTAGATAGACGTGCAATATAACAGATACGTAGTTAGACGTAGAGTCTAAAAGATACATAGTTAGACGTGCAGTCTAACAGACACGTAGTAAGACGTAGAATCTAACAGATACGTAGTTAGACGTGTAGTCTAATGGATACGGAGTTAGACGTACAGTCTAATAGATACGGAGTTAGATGTACAGTCTAATAGATGAGAGTTAGACAGACGTGTAGTCTAACTCCTTCAAATTAGTCTGAAAGGAGACGTAGTTAGACTTGTCGTCTAATAGATGAGAGTTAGACGTGTATTCTAACTCCTTCAGATTAGTTTGAAGGGAACTGTAATTAGACGTATAGTCTAATCTCATTAGACCAGGTGGTCTAATGGATCCTGCTATTAGACGGTGGCGTCTAACTTCATTAGACCTGTCAGTTAGTGAAAAACGTCTAATGCCATGCTTAAGTAGTTGCTTGAAGCTAACATCCATCTACCCACGATCAACTAGCTCTGTGCTACTCTTGCTCCACTATTTAGTGCAAATCACTACGACATCTAGTTGCAACCAATTAACTAATGCCACGTAAGACAAATTCTTCCCACTACTTATTTCTTGTAAGACAATCCTAGAAGAATATTCTGCGCACTACCAGATTGGTACGGCCACGTTCTTGGTGCTCAGAGTCTGCTGTACCTGTGTACTATGGAGGTTTTCTAATGGAGGTTTATCACGTGTCAATATAGAAGATTCGACCGTTAGTACATGCTCTCTATTTAAAGATCTTTAAGGACAACGGAAGAAGTGCTGGACACATACGCTAACATACAAGCTGAACTTACAATCCCACGAATTGCTTTCTTGCTTTACTGTGTGTACATCTAGATAGAGATAGAATCAAAGTATTGTCTAGCTGAGTGATATTCATCAATATACTTTAAGTTGAACAGGTTCTGTTCTGTTCAACAGTGAGATAGCCGTGCAACTGTATTTGATTCTAAGAAAAGTATAGTGAATCCTTCCGGTGGTTGGAAGAAGGGGTGACGTAGGAGAGTTTTCTTTGAACATCTATAAACAATTCTTTGTGTAATTTTCATTTTGTCGTCTTCTTCTTCTTTGGTTTTAGCTTCAAACCTGAGCAAACGTTTCCGCACTTGAACCATTCAAGAGTTTACAAGGGTTTGTAAAGAATAGAAAGTGATTTAAATCCCTAACAGGATTTCTATCAAATCGTTTATCTGAAGTCGTCATCAATAGCCAGACCCCTGTCTATATTGGTGCGCCGATCCTATCAATGGACTTTTTCAAAATGGCAAACATGGTCAATGATTCTATTACGGTAATTGTCAAGGAAACTCCTATATCTTTTAATGAAGTAGCCTATGTTGAGTTTTTAGAACATCCATCGGAGGGTCATATCTTCAATTTACCTCTTCCAACGAAAACAATCTCGGAGATGAAGATTGTTTTCTCAAACGATGGTTCATCAATTAGGTTAAATGGGAAGAGGAAGGTCCTAAAACCACATTTTAGTCTTCTGAACGATATAGTGGCAAAGGTTCTTGAAGTCAAAGTAGGTTCGTTCGAAATATACAGCAAAGACCGCTTCGACTATATGGCGGCCATGAGTAAAGGTATGCAAATCAACTGGGCATCACATAATACTCTAATCTATGCTAGGTTGTTTACTCTAGGAACAAGGAGAGTGTGGATTTCTCAGCCCAACTCGGTTGGTTTATGAAAGATTTGGGTGTGTCTATGGGCGAGGGTGAGGCTATTAACCCGAGTCGCATATTCACCAATTTTCTATAAAGAGTACTCTTGCGAGGATGAAGTTCTCGAAAGATACGGTCTCTGTCTCATCTAGCCAACAAACATGTGGCCAATCGATCACTCGATCTAAGAGACAGGCTGCATCCAGTCAGTCTACAGGGGCAAAAAGAACAAAATCGGTGATGGAGTCTGTGGCTAGCACTAATAGCCAAAGAGCTCTCAAAAGAAGGATTCTAGAGTAGTTGACTCCAGGACAAGATCGAGTCTTCATCCTCTTGCGGCTATTCCTCTCTAGTCCCTATCTCCATCCCCTAGCCCGTTGAAGAAACTAGCTAAGTACGCTGGTGCTAATGTTGATCCGCCTAAGGCGTCTAAAGGATTTAAGGCACCTAAGGAGTCTAACCCGTCCAAGAAGTCTACTAAGGTAACTTCTTCGTCTCCTCTATTCTTAGTGCCTATTTTTGATGTTCCTGTGATGGAACAAGCTGAAGGGCCAACTATTGAGCCAATTGGTCAGAATATTGAAAATATTGATAGGGTTGAATCGTTTGTCCTTCCTGAAGAATCAGTAGCTATTAAGGCTACTGATAACACCATGATCACTTCTAAAACTGATCAGGCTATTTCTCAAGTTCTTGTTGTTGTTCTTCCATCTGAACATACTCCCCCTCCTCTGAATGTTGAACCTACTATTGTCAAAACCAGTGCTGCAGGAAAGGGTGTTGTGTCTGAATTCCCTGAAGGGGTCTTTCCAAAGCCATTATCATCGTTTGAAATTATGAGATCAATAAGGGGAGGCTCTGGCATTACTATCTGTGAATGCTTGCCTAATCTTAAACCTAAACCAGTTGTTGTTCTTGGAAAAGGAAAGGCAATTTCTATAAAATCTTTGGTGAAGATTTCTTAAGCAAGTTGTATTGTCAATCTTGTGTTGGAGCAAGTGGTGATGAAAGTTGCTGAGAAGATTAATATCTTCGACACTTGGGTGAACTATAGGTTAGCCACTAAATTTGAGGAGATGATCTCGAAGAAGGAAATTGTGAAAGAGTGGATGAACTTGATAAAGACTAAGAAGAGAGTCATGAAATGAGCCAAAATTGATGAGGTCATTGAAGCCCTCAAAAGAAAAAATATGGTGGTGGCTAACATCATGGGAAGTCTCATGTTTCCTATGATTGAGCAAAGAAAGGCCAACTTCAACTCGCTCGAAAGGGATGCTCTTGCAGAGCACAACGCATTAAAGAGGCTGGATCTAACCATGAATGACTATTGTTCAACAATTCTTCAAAAGGTCCACGAAACAGACTCTTTCGGATTAAATATGTTCCATGACTTGTCTAGTGAAAACGAGCCAATGGAGGTATTTAATATTAATCAATCCGTTTTGGAAGAAGATGAGCAAGTTGCTTCCCATCTTATTGAGCTGGCCAACATATCAGTTGAAGAGAAACTGTTATTGGCGGAACATGTTGTTGAACAGAAGCTGGTCTTGGTGAACCTGAAGAAAATCAGGAAGAGGAGGAGGTTATTGTAGAAGGTTATCAATCGCCCATTCAACAAAATGAGTCTTCTGAAGTGACTCCTCCTGTTATTGAAACACAAGAAGAAATTCAGTCTTGGAATAAGAATCAGCAAAGATTGTTGATTAGTATCAAGATTCAGAAGATAAGGGAGAACCCTTAGAGGAGGCAGATTCCGAGAAGATTCCCTCTTCTGAGAGGGAACAAGCTGACAAGGAGGAGTCCTCCTCATTTTCATCCTCGGAGGAAAGTCAAATTCCATCGTCCCCTTCAACCCCGATCATAACTCCAGTAGATGTCATTGATAAAGTTATTGATTTACCTCTTCAATCTGAAGTTATTTCAGAACAGATTCATCAAGTATGTACAAATATTCTCAATGACAAAGAGCAGTCCAAGGATGCATCCAAGGATCCATCCTCTCCTTCCAAAGATAAATAACCAGAGCGTTCTTTGAAAGTTAATACGCATTTGAGCCTGATTCGCACTACTCCAGCATGCTCTCAGGATGTGTCAATAGCTGCCCATTCCTGAAAAGAAGCTTCTCCTCGAGGGCCAAAACTCTATAACTCCATGATGGAGATGATGAACTCCCTACAACAGAATATGCTGGATATATAGTCCAAAATGGACAATCTGGAAAAGGGATCTATTTCAAGGAAGAGATGTCCTATATTCTTGCCTCTCTAAAGGAATTGGAAAAGACAATGAATAGAAATACGTATGAAGTCAACATCGTCAACACTACATATACAAAGTTTGAGAAGAACCTCTTTAATAGACAATCACATATGTTTTTTGAATCCAAATCTATCACCCTGGAGCTTCATCAAAATGTGATGACAACAATAAATCTCACACAAGCACAAATGGTGGAAGTGTCCAATGCTATGAATAGAGCTGAAGCCGAGCAAATGGAGCGAGTTGACTCTTTTTTAAGGTCTATTCAAATTGCTGAAGAAGCCGAGGTTGCTGCTGTTAAAGAAAGAGCCCTTATTAATATTGATATTGAAAATGTTAAAAAAAAGGGAAGGTAGCTCTAGAGGTGGTAGCTCAAGATGTGGAGTTGCTAGAGGTACCCGATCAAAACGCAAATCTGTAGAAGAGAACGAAGAGAGTTGTAGACCAATAAAAAAGGCTTAGGTCGTGGAGGCGCAGGGGTGGTGGAAGTGCAGGCGACTGAGGTGCTATCACTCGTTTTGAGGACCTTCTAACAAGAAACCCCCTTCCAAGAGAAGAAGTAGATCCAAACGTGAAAAGGGAAGGACCATAAATCTCTTTCTTTGTTTTTCATATTATAAAACTTATGTTGGAATATTTTTATTAGCTACTTTAATTTCAATTGCATTTGATGGGTATTTATAGTGCTTTATTTAAGATTGCATGGTTTTAATATCATAAAAAGGGAATTTTTTCTGAATTAAATGAACTCATCTAATTTTGATCACTTAGATTACATAATCAAAGAGGGAAAAATTTTAGGAAAAATTAACTGAAGAGTTAATTAACTTAGAAGAAATTGTTTGGAAAAACTAAGTAAATAATTAATTAACAGAAAATACGAAATATTAAACAACTGAGTTTTTATGATGTTTAAATATGAATGGAGCTAAGTTGTCTAATTGTTTCTGTGCAGGTACATATAACTTTGCTAACTTAGACGTGGTCTAAGCAGGCTCATTAGACGTGTAACGTAGTTAGACGTGCAGTCTAACAGATACGTAGTTATACGTTGCAGTCTAACAGATACGTAGTTAGATATATAGTTAGACGTTGGCATCAAACTCCTTAGGACAAGTATGAAGTGATACGTAGTTAGACGTGCAATCTAACAGATACATAGTTAGACGTTGTAGTTTAACATATACTGATAGGATCGACGTAATCAATAAAGACGGGAGTCTGGTTATTGATGACGGCTTCGGATAAACGGTTTGATAGAAATCCTGTTAGGGATATAAATCACTTTCTATTCTTCACAAACCTTTGCAAACTCTTGAACGATTCAAGTGCGGAAACGTTTGCTCAGGTTTGAAGCTCAGAACTAAAGAATGAGAAGATGACAGAATGTACATAACACAAGAGTTGTTTATGGATGTTCGGAGCAAACTCTCCTACGTCACCCCTTCTTCCAACCACCGAAAGGATTCACTATACGTTTCTTAGAATCAAATACAGTTGCATGAATAGCTCACAGTTGAACAAAACCATAAACTTACAGTATATTGAAGTATATCACTCAGCTAAAACAATACTTTGATTCTAACTCTCTCTCTTGATAAACACACAATAAAGCAAGAAAGCAGCTCTTTCGCATATCAGCTTGTATGTTCGCGTATGATTCTCTGAGTATCGATAGATCGATGATTCATCCGTTATCCTTGAATATCTTTAAATAGAGAGCAGGTACCAACAGTCGAATCTTCTATAATGACACATGGCTAACTTCCATTGGAACGCCTCCATAGTACACATCAGACTCTATGCATCAGGATCGTGGCCGTACCAATCTGGTAGTGCGCCAAATATTCTTATAGGATATTCCTGCAAGAAACAAGTAGTAGGAAGAATATTTGCTTACGTGGCATTAATCAATTGGTTGCAACTGGCTGTCGTACTGATCTGTACTGAAAAGTGGAACAGGAGTAGCATACATCTAGTTGATTGTGGGTATACAGATGCTAACTTCAAGCAACTGCTTAAGCATGGCATTAGACGTTTTTCACTTAGACGACCTCGTCTAATGAAATTAGACGCCCCCTTCTAATGGGATTAGACGACACGTCTAATTACGGTTCCCTTCAAACTAATCTGAAGGAGTTAGACTGCACCTCTAACTCTTATCTGTTAGACGTCACATCTCACTACGTCTCCCTTCACACTAATCTGAAGGAGTTATACTGCATGTCTAACTCTCATTTGTTAGACTGCACGTCTAACTACGTCTGTTAGACTGCATGTCTAACTACGTCTGTTAGACTACACGTCTAACTACGTATCTATTAGACTACACATCTAACTATGTCTGTCAGACTACACGTCTAAATACGTCTGTTAGACTGCACGTCTAACTCAATGCTTCTAATAGCCAATTAGTCTAATGAACCTCATTCAGACTTAGTCTAATATAACATGTTTTCGATACACCTGCACCAAAAACAATTAGACGGCTGAGTTTATGTTTTATACACACTCATCATCAAAATTCCAATAGTCAGAATACTTTGACCCTTAGTCAAAATAATTCGATCCAACATATACGTAGTTAGATGTGCAGTCTATCAGATACGTAGTTAGACGTTGTAGTCTAACAGATTCGTAGTTAGATATTGTAGTCAAACAAATACGTAGTTAGACGTTGTAGTCTAACAGATACGTAGTTAGACGTGTAGTATAACAGATACATAGTTAGACGTTACCTTATAACAGATACGTAGTTAGACGTTGACGTCTAACTCTATTAGACTAGGTATTCTAATGGGTAATGTAGTTAGAAGCTGGCGTCTAACTCCTTCAGACAAGTCTTAAGGGATGCGTAGTTAGACGTTGCTGTCTAACTCCATTAGACGTATATTCTAATGGAACACGCTATTAGACGTTGACGTCTAACTCTCTTAGACTAGGTAGTCTAATGGAGCACGTCTAATGCCTTGCTTCAGCAGCCGTTTAAAGTTAGCATACTTCTATCCACGATCAACTAGTTGTCTGCTACTCTACTACACTCACTCCTGCAGTCTGACAAGACATCTAATTGCATCCAATGAACGAAAGCCACGTACGCAAATGTCCTTCCAACCGTTCCTTCCAACCGTTTTTCCAATACAAGACAATATTAGAAGGATATTCGGCGCACTACCTGTTCAGTATGGCCATGATCTATTTGCTCAGAGTCTGCTGGACTCTTGTCCTTTTGGCGGCCTTCCAATGGACGCTTGCCATGTGTCTATAAAGAAGATTTGACCGTTAGTGTCCTACTACTAAAAATAGATTCTCAAGGACAACGGCCGAGTCACCGGTTACTCTTCTCACATATTATCAATTTCACAAGCTTACTCTTGCACTTATTATTTTCTATCATCTTTCAATTTCAAGAGAGAAAGAATCAAAATTGTCTAGCTGACAGAATATTGTTCTTAATATTGTAAGTTGAACAAAGGTTGTTCTATTAAACAGAGTGTTTAGCTAGATCAGTAAACTGTATTTGATTCAAAGAGTTTAGTGAATCCTTTCGGTTGTGGAAGAAGGAGTGACGTTGGGGAGTTTACTCCGAACATCCATAAACAATCTGATATGTTCTTTACTTTCATTCTTTCATCTCTCATCGTTTCAAAGCTTCAAATTCGACGAATACTTCCGCCCTTAAAAACATTTCAAAAGTTCAAAGAATTTGCGAAGAAGAGAAACAGATTTTAACTTCTAACAGAGTTAAAATCGAATCGTTTATCGTGAGTTGTTATCAATAGCCAGATCTCTGTCTCTATTGGTACCACCGATTCTATTAGTACGAGATATAAATAATCATATGTCTTATCCTCGATCAAACCGGAGGAAAACCACTTAAACGATAAAAATTGGGCGAATTGTAATTGGTAGGTGAATATTCTGAAATTTGTAATTTATTTAAATAATAACTAACTACATATATTTTAATCATTCATAAACTTAACCCATAAACAAATAATGAGAAATAGAGTAAAAATGACTCAATTTTATCATTTGAAATCATAAATTTAGGATAGATTCTTTGTTTGATTCTAAAGAGACAAAGGAAAAATACTTGATGTTTGTGATATTGTTTTAAATTATAAAGATATTTATTGATAATGAAAATGACTTATTTTGAAATTGTGAAAAATAATATTAAGTTGATAAATTCCAAAACAAATGTTTTAAGTTTAGTATTTGAATGATTGATACGAATGTATACTAAACATTTTTCATTAATAAATTCATAAAAAAAAACTTTAAGTTTATAATATTTTTGATTGTGGTAAACTTTGAAAAGAAAATTATAATCAATCTTTTACTATGCAGTTCTCTGTCACGGAATGATATTGTGAAAGAAAATTCTCTAGTTGGGTCAAATGTAGAACTATAGTGGACATGCTCTATTTATGTATATCTACACATTCAAATGAAATCACAACAAAAATAATTTTTTTTAACCAAATGTTAATATTGATATCTCCGTAATAAAGATAACTAAATTTCAAAAAGAATTGACAATGTTACATAATTTGGTAGTATAAATTTCTCAATAAATATACAATGTGTGGGTAAACAAATTTTTTGTTAGTTATTATTTAGGAGTAGACCACTTATGCATGAATATATTTAGATAAATGATAATTAAAAATTCTGAAATAAGTACCAATTACATAATCCATGTATTATATATATTATATATATGAGAAATGATTAGGTGAGGGAATTTATAAAATCTTGTGAAAGAAAATACAATATTTTTTTATGATGAACTTGTTGTTAATACCAGGGACGAATCTATGTAGGGGCTCGAGTGGCTGAAGCCCACCCCGAAATTTTTTTTACAGTTCAAATTTGACTATACCTTCTAATTTCTTAAATAAATTCAATATACTTCAATGTTTGTTTATCTAATTATTAAAAAATGGTAAGACTTACCTTTATCCACTAATTATATTTAGAATTTTCTAGTTATATTTTTAAGTTCACCTCAATTATTTTAATCAACAATTTTCACAAATGAAAGGTGAAATCAACGACACTATATTTAAAACATGTTGAACCCTATAAATCAAACTTTCGAACTATTTAATACATTTCATATCACAAATTTATATAACATGCGTGCAATCCATTAAAAATGAATATGGTGATGGAGTTCCGATGCTTCAACTGATCTTTATCAATTTTGGCGAAAAGTGGAATGTCAATTATCCTTTTATGGAAGTGTAACATTTTATTGAGTCAAATGGCTTACCTTTATTCTATAAATACTTTGAAACTCGTTTCATGTTAATTATTTAATTTTTATTTGGGTTTTGCCTATTTTTTTATTATCAATTTACTATCTACTCTATCAATATCATTTAACCATCAAATCACTCATTTTATTAATTAAAATATCCTTACTTTATCTTTAAAAAAATAAATTTGAATTATAAAAGAAAATCATTGTAATTTAACATATTAAAAATCTAAATAAATATATTTTTTTCATTGAATAATAATTCTTTAGACAAAATTTAGTAAAACCCAGTATAAATCAAGTCTTTGAATATTATTATTGAATAATCTATAATCATTTGTATGTATATATTATCTTTATGCTTTATATATAGACGCATGATATTTATGTAGTTTAATGATGATAAATGTTTATTGGGTAAGAACATAATTTAGCTCATTTAAATGGCTTACAAGTTGATTTTATATAATTTGAGAAATTTTTACACTAAATCCGTGTCATATTATTCTCTTTGCCTTAATTATGTGGTTGATTTAAAAGAAATTCAAACGTGACACTAAATTTTGAAACCATATTAGGTATTATTAATTTAGGTTTTTTACATGTATTAATTATTGATTGAAATATTTAAATAATTATATTTGAGATAAATGTTTAATTATTTGAAAAATAAAGTTTATGAGAAACATTAAACCTAAGAATATATATACCATTTAATAAAAATTTATTTTATTAAGAATAAAACAACTAATAGAATAATATTGTTAGTTTAAATAGTTAGGTGATAATTTTATGAGGAATATATATCATATATTGTGTAATAAAAAATGAAAATTATAAATTATATATATATATAATCAATTGAAAATTTTATATATATAAATTTATATATTCACACAATCTTTAATCTTGTATATATAAATACTAGTAGTAAGAATAATAATGACTTTTTAGAAGATAAAATATTTGTTTTAAGTATTGTTTTTAAATATTATTTAATATTACTTGAAAATAATATTCAGTATTTTAAGTATTTAATTTTAACTACTTAAATAAAAAAAAATTAGATTAAATTTTTTTTAAGAATATCAGTAATTAATATGATTTTTTATTTTTGAATAAAAAATACCTTTAATAATATAATATTAATATATATATATATATTAAAATTAATATAATAATATTTAAAAAATAAGTAAATAATAAATAATTAACTAATTTTAAGTCTAATAGTGAGGTCAATATTAAATAATGAATAAATAATTGATAAAAATTTTGTTGGCAAAATGCATATTTTATACCTACTACTGATATGACACATGCCAAAAAAAAACATCTCATTCATTTTGCTCTAATTATTCTTTTACCTCTTTTGTCATCTTTTCTCTTTTTCATGCCTCAACAGTTTTCATTTTTCAAAATTTTACATGAATTAGTTGAGATCGGAGTAATGTTAAGATTCAAATATTATTTAAACCAATTTCTAATGTCGGTTATTAATGGTTTTGGTGATGTGTCGCTTTTATCATTGTGCCCCACCCACGCTTTATACCACCGCCTCTTCCAGCATTGCTCCCAAGTAGACGTGGATAATTTTTGGAGCTTAGAATTTATCAAGATTCTTACTCCTCCTTATTTGATGGCTAGTTTTCCTTGAATCAAATCTATTTTAAGTTTTGTAAAACTAACTAATAAAGTTGTAAAAGTTTTTTTTTTTTTTTTTTTGTATGTATAAGATTGAACAATTTAATTGTAATACCTATATGAAATAAAAGAAATAATTGTTTTTCTTATTTAAATATTAGATCTAAATTAAATTGATATTAGAAATAAATTTTACAAGAAAATACAAATATATTATATTCTCAATTTCATGTATGTTTAAAATGATCACTACATTTATGTGTTTAATGAATTTGGGAACATTCATACCAAATTCTCTTGAAATGATAAAATTATATAAGAATTGTAATACATTGAAAATTAAAATTATTATAAATAAATACATTTAAACTTATAAAATATGGAAAAATAATAATATATATTTAATTTTGTCTATTATCAAGAAAAACTGTTAAATAGGAAATTTTTAAATGAAAATCACATATCAAATTATTGTATCAAGAAAGTTATGAAATTTCTTACAAGATGTAAAGAGAGTAACTAACTAGGTATATCTTAAGCACTGCTAAAATTAATCCATGAACAAATAATGAGAAAAATGAAGTAAAAATATTTTATCATATGAAATCACAAATTTAAGTTATATACTTTGTTTCTTAGGTTTAGCCATTCAAATAATTATAATGAGACAAAAGAAAAATGATTTATATTTGTGATATTGTTCTAAATTATAGGGATATTAATAAATTAACATGACTTTTTTTTTGTGAAAAAAACAATAAGTTGATAAATTCAAAAAAAAAACTTTAAGCTTAATATTAAAAAAAATCATGATGTTTATAATTTATTAATCGACTTACATTGGAAGAATAATAATAAATAATTTGTACCGTGACAAGACAAGAATAATCTTTAGCACGAATGGGTTGAGTCGTACAAAATTAGGGAAGCAAAGTCTCTAACACGAATGGGCGGGATTTGGCCAAATGTGCATCTCTAATCGACAATATCTACTTATTTACCTATACATCCAAATGAAAATAAAACAAGAATAATGTTTTTTAACCAAATATTGAGATTTACATCTTTATAATGAAAAATAATTAAATTCCTAAAATAATTAATAACATTAAATATTTAAGGAATTAACAATTACTCACCAAATGGGTAACATGTGAAGGTAAAAATTCTTTTTATTATTAAAGGTTGGAGTGTATACTACTTATTAATTAATATATTCGGAAGATGATAATTAAATTCCTAAAAGAATTACTAATTACATAATGAATCAATTGCTAAGCATATGTATAATCTTGTGGAAGCAATAAATTTTTGTTTCATGATGGAATTATTGTTAATATTCTCATTCTCAAACATCATTTACAATAATATTGAATCTATAGTTTTCAGAAACTATAGTATTGAATCTTTTTGTGCTCAATGGTGTAAGATCATTCTAACTATGTGATTAATCTAAAATATTTTTTTGATAAAAAATTGTCCATTTACAACATAGAAATTTTAACCTAATAAAGAATAAAATTCAAACATAAACCAAATATATTTTGAAAGAATAAAAAATATACATATTATTGATTCAAACTTTAATAAAATTCAATAATATTAATATTGATAAAATATTCTAAAATGTAATTATTATCAAACAACAAACATATAAGATGGTAGTTATAATTATATTCTCTTCTTGAGTATTAAATTATATAATACTTAATTGTGCAATCTCATTCTTTTAGATATCTCAATTAATATTCACTCTTTCATTAGAATGAACATCTCTCAACATGAAAATGTTTAATCTAATTAAAAAAATCATTATAAACTAATTATTGTGAAAGATTAAACAATAAACATATTGATAATTTGAAATGACAAAGAAAAAAAATAAGATTACAAATTGTTTGAAATATAATAAACATTAAACCAGAACAACAAATAGGTAAGTTATTAAATCAACGAAACTGTTCAAAATGAATCAAAAGCGTTAAAAATAAATTGAATATAATATCAAATGGTCAAATCGTATTCATTATGTTTTTATTTTTATCATACGATCACAATTGTTCGGTTGGTCGATTCAATGTCATTGGAAATGCTCAAACAAACCAAATATTTAAATAAGACAAGGTCAATAATTGAACCTTAAAACAACATTAATGAGTAATGTATTAGAAATATTAGGTTACAAAACAAATTTAAAATAAAAAAATGAGAGATCATTTGTTAGATAAATTAGATAGTTAATTAATAAGTAATTAACTATCTAAAGAACTTAATCAAACTCAACTTTTTGTACAGGAATAACCGGGACTAGTCTCATTTTCAAAATTAGTCGGTCAACCGATATCAGAAAAGCAGCACAAACCGGAACTCCCAAACTATTTTATCATCTCAGCATCATTAGAAGACCGGTTCGGCTCAACTTCAGGATCGGTAAAGTTTCTCTTAAAGATCGGTTTCCTCTCCTCGGCGGTAGGACTGGTCAACCAGTCAAGCAGCAAACCGATATGAAATCCGGCCGGCTCAAAACATTGGCTCAATCCTAAATGACCGTACAATTCTAACTGAAAGATTAATCAAGATTAAATTAAAGACATAGAACTGCTGGAAGTTTCCATTTTGATGCAATAGGTTATCTTTGGGAATAGGCAGAAGGAGATTTTCAAGAAGTAGGGATTTGTCCAACCGACCAGCTGTTAAACTCAATAGAAGACAAACTGGTCGGCTGTATTATTTCTTGGGAAGCATCAATCGCATTTAAAGCATTGCAGCTTCTTTTCACTAACCAATTAGATTCAAGGATTACCATGCAGGTATCCGTTGAAAGAGAAATATGATCGTTGTCATATTTCCACTATAAAAGGAAAATCTGAAGAACAAAAGAAAAGTTTAACAAGACAGTTCTCAAGTGACACACAACAAGTTACGAGAGTTGAAGTTATAATACAAGCCTACTGTTTTACATCTCAAATTTGTTCAAGAGTATTAACGTGTATTACAATTCTATTCATTTTGTATGAGAGTTATAAGTCAATAACAAGCAGTAAATAAGCCTTTGTTATTTAACATATTGTAAAAGGTGAATGAATATTCTTAGTGAATATCCTTCTCAAGGTTTGAGAAAAAGGGGTGACGTAGGAGTTTTATCTCCGAATATCCATAAATATTGTGTTTTGTTCTTTCTTTATTCTATTCATCCTTATTATCCAATCCATGTGTATTGCTTCAAGTTGAAACAAACTTCTTCCGCACTTGAACTCGGTTCAAGAGTTTGTGACAACTTGTGTAGTGTTGAGACCGGTATTAATCTTTAACCAGATTAGTACCAACCATTGTGAGTGTGTAAGCGTTCTATTTTAGCCAGACCCCGGTCCTCTATCGACGATCCCGATCCTATCAATTGGTATTAGAGCAGCTAGTCTCAATATTCAAGCAACCGAAGCAAGCATGACTCACGGTGAGAAACTGCCAATACTAGAAAGTGAAGAGTTTGTTGATTGGAAGATTCGGATGCATCTGCATCCGACTACTATGGATGACAAAATGATGTTCATTCTTTCTAACGGACCCATAAAGATTGAAAAGCACAGAAGTGAATGGACAGTCGGCGACAAAAGAAGGAACAATTTGGATAACCACTACAGAAGCGCCATTTACAAATCATTCGATAGAAACACTTTGCAAAAATCAGAGAATGTGCAACATCAAAGGAAGCATGGGAGACGGTCATTCAACTTCGTGAAGGAAACAAAAGAACCAAAGAGAATAAGATACTGGTGGCCACTCAAAACATCGAAAATATTAAGATTCGCCCTGGTGAAACCATGAAGGAATTCAGTGATCGGTTTACAAGTGTGGTAAATGAGCTCTCATTACTTGGAAAGAAATATGATAACAAAGAAACTATTGTCAAAGCCTTAAGATCTTTTCCCAGTGCCTGGGATATCAAAACAATGGTGATGAGAGAATCAAATAGCCTCGGTAAAATGAAACTGCATGATGTTTTTGAATATTTGAAGGCATACGAGTTCGAAATGAAGTCTAGAATTGAAGATGAAGCCTCAACTTCAACCGCTACTAGAGCCCTTATGACATCGGTGGAACTAGCAGCTCCTGTACCGGTCAAAACAACTGAGTAGTTTAGTGAATATGCGATGGCCATGCTAGAAAAGAAGTTCGGAATGTTCATGAAGAAGAGCCAACCGACCAACTCATACAACTACCACTACGGTGATAAATCTAACGTTGATGTTATAATTTCAATGCTTTAGGTCATTACAAGTTAGAGTGCAAAAAGCCGAGAAGAGATGACCGGAAACCAGATGATCACAACTAGAGGGATGATTATCAAAAAAATAGTCAAGGCAAAGAAATTCAAAAAGTGTTGATAACCGATGATGGTGTGAACTTGTGGGCACATACCGATTCAGATAGCGATGATGAAGGGATTTATTGTCTCATGGCAAATGAAGAACATGTATTTGACTTCTCTTGTGAAGAATTTACCCGAGTAGATTTGGTTACTACACTAAATGACATGGTCGTTGAGTATAAGCACCTATCAACTCTTGTACCGACCCGTTGGACTTTCAGACCGGTGAACTGAGAAAAACTGAAATTAGTGAACCGAGTGAAATTGAGACCGTTGCAACAATTGAACTATCCTATGAGAATGATAAGCTCAAGGAGACAGTTCAATCGTTAACCGAAAAAAATAAACGAATTAAATATGTGATGGCTGCGTGGAAGAGATCTAGATATTCTGTGAGCCAGATGACGACTCATAAAAGACCATATAACTGTAAATTCGGTCTAGGCTATGACCACTGCAATCCAGGTAAATCTAAACCTTCCAACCGCCAAGGGTTGAATCTCACTAAAGACAAGTTGCCTTTTATAAACTTTGTCAAGAGTTCATTAACCTACATTGAAACAAGTCATGATTTAAAACTGGTAAAGGAACTAACATATATAAGATCAACCGACACTTCAAGATGGTTTCATCCTGAGAGAAGGAAAGACATTTGGCCGGTTAGAACAGAGTATGATAGATATTCAAATAGGACCGATCAAAGATCACCACGACATAATGAGGTAATCATAAGTAGATAGAGAGATGTCAAGCATGGTACAAGTAGAACTATTAAAACTATCACATGGAAATTCATCCGATTAATGAAAGTATGAATTTATAAGGGACTAATTAACCGTGGACCCAAGTGAATGTGGGTACCAAAAATGTGTAATTAGTTGATTTTTTCAGGTCAAACAAATTAAACGGCTAGAGAATTCAGAATGGTACTTAGAAAGCGGTTGTTCTAGGCATATGACAGGAAACGGCAAATTGTTGACCGAAATTGTGCAAGAATCCGGTTCAATGATAATATTCGGTGACAACTCCAAAGGTAAAGTTGTGGGAAACGGTAAGATTGTCCATGACAACCTAACTATAAACAATGTACTTCTTGTTGAAAATCTGCACTTTAATCTGCTAAGTATTAGTCAAATGTGTGATGTAGGGTATACGGTAAAATTTCATAAACATGCATTCTTAGTTAAGATTCAACAAGGTAGTATCTTACGGAGAGGAAAAATGTTAGGAAATATTTACAAAGTAGACTGGAAAACTAAATGTGATAACTCAGTTTGCATGATAGATAAGAATGATCAAAATTGGCTTTGGCATAAAATATTAAATCACTTGAACGTCAAAATAATTAATTATATCTGCACTAAATAATTAGTTCAGAAAATTCCTAACATAAATTTGCTAAAGATAAAATATGTTTTGCATGTGAAATGGGTAAACAGATAAAATCTACTTTCAAAACAAAAGGAAATACTCAATCAAGTCGTTGTCTAGAATTACTTCACATGGACTTATTTGGACTAGTTACGGTCACTAGCCTAGGAGGAATGCATTACACCATGGTAATTATTGATGATTATTCTAGGTATACTACGGTTATAATTTTGGTATCTAAAACTCAAGCTACTCAGAATATAATTAAAATTCTTAAAATTGTACAAAATGAGAAATCAATACGTGTAAAAAAATTAGAAGTGATAGAGGTACTAAATTTACTAATAATATATTAACTGTATTTCTTGAAGAATCCGACATTAGACACGAGTTGTCTAGTTCTAAAACTTCTCAACAAAATGGACTGGCCGAGAGAAGAAACCGAACTCTCAAAGAAGCCGCAAGATCCATGATAGCCGATTCGGGTATTGCTCAAAAATTTTGGGCTGAGGCTATCAACACTGCATGCTATACTCAAAACTGATTCATGTTAAATAAACATCTTAATAAAACCCCTTTTGAAGTATACCATGACAAAGTCACTAACATCCGGTATCTTAGGATCTTTGGCTGTAAGTGTTACATTCATAAGAATGGCACAAATTATTTGACCGCTTTTAATGTAAAACCCGATGTTAACATCATGCTAGGCTATTCTTAAGTTAGTAAAGCATATAGAGTGTACAACACTAGGACTTTAACAGTTGAAGAATCTTCTAATATTGTTTTTGATGAATTAGTTGAAAATAACACTGCATCATCATTTGATCTACACAACAGATTGGAAAATTTAAATATCCAATTTGATGGTGAAGATGAGGTTCCGGTCTATAAAAGATTTCTATATGATCAAACGGTTAATGCTGAGATTGATCCGGACCAAGCTGCCTCACAGTAGGAAGTTGACACCTTAGTGTCCACTGAGGAAATCGGTCGGATTGACATTGTTCAGCCTACCGGTCTATCTAACCTTAATCAAATAAACGGTCATTTAGAATACATTTATTGACCGAATCTCAAATAGAAAAAAATCATCCTCCTGAGCTTATAATAGGTAACCCCTCACTACCCATCCAAACTAAGCATCAACTGTTGGAAGAATATGAAAACTCAGCTTTTATATCACAAATTGAGCCGAAAAAGGTGAATGAAGCATTATTGGATCCCGATTAGATTTTAGCAATGCAAACGGAATTAAACCAATTTGAGAGGAATAAAGTCTGGAACTTAGTTCCAAGACCGAAAACTCAATCGATCATCGGAACAAGATGGATGTTCAGAAATAAACTCAGTGAAAACGGTTTGGTTACGAGGAACGAGGCTAGATTAGTAGCCTAAGGATATAAATATGAAGAAGGCATTGATTTTGAAGAATCATTTGCTCATGTGGCTAGACAAGTGGCAATTAGAATATTTCTTGCATTTGTTGTTTTCAAAAATTTTAATGTCTTTCAAATGGATGTTAAAAGTTCATTTCTAAATGGTAAATTGAGTGAGGAGGTGTATGTTGAGCAACTTCCAGGTTTCAAAAATGCTGATTTGATTAGTCATGTATATAGGCTAGAGAAAGCACTTTATGGTTTAAAATAAGCTCATAGAGCTTGGTATGACACATTAACAAAGTTTTTATTCAAACATGATTTCGCTATAGGATCGGTAGATAAAACCTTATTTAAATTTGAGAAAAAGGAACATATTTTACTTGTTCAAATTTATATAGATGACATTATTTTTGGATCAACAGATCCTAAGTTATGTGAAAAAATTTCGAAAATGATGACTGACAAGTTTGAAATGAGTATGATGGGGGAGTTAAGTTTCTTTCTATGTCTCCAAGTTCGGCAGATCGAAGGAGGAACGTTCATTAACCAATCCAAGTATACAAAGGAGTTGCGAAAGAAATTTGGGATGGAAAACTACTCGGTAGTTTCCACACCAATGAGTTCATCAATCAAGATGAATAAGGATGAAGATGGTCAAAGAGTGGACATCACAACCTATCGTGGAATAATTGGATCACTTCTATACCTAACAGCTAGCCGACTGGACATTCTGTTTGCGGTCGGAGTATGCGGAAGATTCCAGGCTAATCCTAAACAATCTCATTATACTACAGTTAAAAGAATTTTAAAATATCTAAAAGGAACTCAAGATGTGGGACTGTGGTATCCGAAGGATTCCAGTTTTAATCTAATGAGTTACTCTGATGCAGATTATGTAAGTTGTAAAATCGACAGTAAGAGTACGAGTGAGACATGCCAGTTCTTAGGTGACCGGCTTGTTTCTTGGTATAGTAAGAAGCAGACTTCAGTTGTATCCTCAACATCGGAAGTAGAGTATCTTGCACCCGACAGTTGTTGTGCTCAGCTTCTATGGATTCAACAACAACTTAGGGACTTCGGTATTACGGTTGAGGAATCTCAAATTTTCTGTGACAACAATAGTGCAATAATAATAACATATAATCCGGTGTTGCATTCAAGAACCAAGCATATTGACATAAGGAATCACTTCATCCGGGAGTATGTGCAGCAGAAGCATATCCGACTGGAGTATGTCTCAACCGAATAGAAAGTAACCGACATCTTCACAAAACCACTAGAGGAAGCTAAGTTCTCTTATTTCAGAACTATTTTGGGACTTTCTGATAGCGGTCAACTTATTCCTTAGATATTCTTGCATGATTATAGAAAAACAATGTTTTCTCATGATATGCATTAATGAAAATCCGGGCATGATCTCAGGGAGAAGTTTCCACTTCTTAAATCATGCTCTCGGCAACTTTAATAAAACTGATCGGATTTTTAAAATATTTGCATTCTCTTTAAAAACCGATCCGACATTGACATGCCTTCATTGTGTACATAAAAGATCAGAAGGAATGAAAATCAAGTATATAAAATCGGACAGTTGTCTCTTGTTGATATCGGATAAATTACTTTACCGAAATAATTGTAAATAAATTGAGCGTTCTAAGTAAATCATTATAACAGATGGATTATTCTCTAAACTGAATAAATGTCGCCTAATAACTTTCTGCTTCAAGCGGAAGTGGTATTTCTTCACAATAAAATAACCTATCTCTATAAAACCGGTCACCAAAAGCCAACCGATTACTTACACTATAAATTCGGTAATTTTATCTCCCAATCAACATGGGAAAACTGAACAATGTTTGTTATATATGCTTGAATATAATTCTGTGAAAAAAGAAACTGTCTTACCTCAAACAACGTGAAGACCTATGTCTATCACTATTCAAAGGAAAGACTTGCATATTCACTAAAATAGTATTTCTTGAAAACATAATAAACCTCTTTTCATCATTAATTATTTTGGAATAACCATCATCCACATCTAACTAAACTTAGATTGTAACCAGATGTGTAAACAGATTCCTTGGTTATTTAATAGCACATCCTTCATCCCCTCAAATCACATTCTATCAAACACAAGGAAACCACTCTTCAAAAATGACTCGCTCTCTCTCAAACACAATCCTTCTAGCCGAGCTCGAATCAATTTTACAAAGTGATGACATTGAGATCTGTGCAACTTTTCGGAAGATTGGGTATTTTGGTCTAAGATCATTCCTAGAAGACAGATATGCCATAAACTATGATATAGTTCTCAAATTCTTTAACACTACCAAGGTCATTTAGGAGGATCTTATCCTTGCAGAAATTCAAGGCCAATCCTTTATCTTCAGCGAGATAGACTTTGCACGTAGTTGTGAACTGCCTAATAAAGGTTTCACCGATCTCTATTTCTCACCCATGGTCATCAATGAGATGCGCCATCATTTTTCCGGAACCTTGTCTCAAGTCGACACTTATGGTGCCAAAAGCTCACTTCAATGTGATTTCCATATTTTGAGTGAGATCATTGGTAAGAGCATTCTTGTCGAGGAAAACACTAAAACATATTCCAAGAAAGTCTTTGAGATGATGGTTTACATAACCGAAGGCACTACGGTAAATTGGTCTAGGATCATCTTCAACAATCTAAAGAAGATGATCTCCTCAAACGGAAGAATGATTGGATACGCTCCCCAACTATGCGGTATATTCTTCGACCTTGATGTCTTCCTCGGTCGAGGAGCCATCCTCTATCCCAATCAACTCATAACAAAGGAAAGATTCCACACATTTATTGACCGGGTGAACAAAGCAAGAATCAGAAGAAACCCAACTCTTGGACCTCCAAATAATTAATCTTAGAATCAAAATATTTTTTATAATTTTGAAAGTAAACCGATTATTTTTATCGGTTACTCGGTTATGTATTATCCTTTCAAATGAATCATCATATTATAATTAATGAATCTATTTTGGTCATCTTATTTCTCAACCAGACATATTCTCAGGGAGAAGCTGTCGCTTCCCCTATCAAAATCGGTCATTTCAAAATACCGGTCAATTTCAAAAATATTCTCAAGCATGCGTTTTAAAATTTGACACGTCACTTTGTCAGTCCTTTTTGCATCTTCCTAAGATATTCTTCTGAAAAAGTAACTCCCTTTCAAGTCTAAAAAAGTAGCCTTTTTAGGAAATCAGACAAGATGTTTCATAACGGACAAATTCTCCATTTAATGAGAATCTTAAATGCTTTCAAAACCGTTATTCTATTTAAAGAGAAAATTCCTTCCATTCAAGACACAACATTCTTTCTTCATTTATCTCTCTAAAATCATAACTTTGTCTCTTCTCTTCATATCTTTAACATGAGTCATTCAGCCCTTCGAACATCCCTTGTTGTAAACTTTGATTCGGTTATGTCATCTCATGACATCGAAACGAGGGAAATAGTCTTTGAATCTCTTGAAAAATCCGGCTTAAGAAAGTTTCTCGAGGGATCTGACTTTATTCTAGGAGGGATGTCTTTGAGTTCTTCACATACGACGTCGTAATGGATGGTACAATCGTATCTATTACAAGAGGAGGTCCCATCCAGTTCAATGAAGAATTTTTCTTTGAGTTCTTTGATCTTCCCTCTAAAAGATTTTTCGATTTTCCCCTCCCTCTTACAAATGCAATCGAAGAATTTTCACTCTTCTTCTCCAACTCCCTGAGACCGGTCAACAACCACGGTAAAAAATACAACATGGGCTCACACATCCAAATCCTTCATGATATTATCGGCAGATCTATCTTGTGTCAGATACCTAATCAGTTCTACAAAAGAAAAGTCTATGTTATGATGGTTTCCATTGTTTTAAACACCCCAATCAACTGGTCCTCAATCATCTTCGAAAACTTAAAGATGATGATCTTGTCTCCTGGAAGGAGGATCGGCTACGCTCCTCAGCTTAGCCGACTCTTTCAGGCTCGCTACTCTGATATTGGTCCAGGATCCCCTATGAGCCCGGCCAACATGCTATCCAAGGAATCGGTGGAAAGCTAGATTGATAGGACAGATGATAGGCGTTAAGATTATCTTTTATGTACATGTATTTGATGAACAACAGGTTGTTTTATTTCACTACCAGTTTTACATTTTTAAATTTGACCATTTTTATGCCTACAATGTTTTAACTTAATTGTTTCTATTAAATGCATTTAGTTAATTTTCTTCAATGTTTTAACCGCTGCAGAATTACTGTATCGATTTTAATTATCTTACCGCCTACTTTTACCGCCTAAATTTTGGAGGGAAACTTTTTGCGCTCTTACATGACAACCGTACCATAACGTGTGACGGTTTAATATCTTAACCGTCACTCTCACCATATATAAAGACATTTGGACATTTTTTTAAACACAACTCCTCATTTTCTTGAAATCTCTCTATCTTTGCATTCTCTCTCTTACAAAACTTCTTAATTTCCATATTTTATCATGGGACGAGATAATGCCCTATTTGTACACATTGTTCAGGTTGACTTCGAAGGTATCAAGAACAATGGATCAACGGATGTTCAAAAGGTTATGGATTCTGTCAAGGAATCAGGATTGCAAAATTTCATGATGGTCCATTCATAGTCTATCAGAGTGCTGTTAAGGAGTTCTTCAAGAACGCCAAGATCAAGAAGAAGGTTATTCATACGGAGGTGGACGGCCAAAAGATTGTGTTATCCGAACAAGTTTCCGTTGAAGCCCTTAATCTTCTAACGGAGGGGCGTGATTTTAACACTAATGTATCAGAAGAGACAACCCTAGACATTTAGACGTTGGTCTTTAACACAAGTGAACTAGTGGAACTCACCGGGAAGAAAAGCAACCTGTAGTTTGAATTTCGGTTTTTGTGCGACATCGTCTCAAAGGAACTTCAGGCCAGGGGAGGTAATTTCGATAGCATCACCCGATCGAAATTCGAGATGATGGCCGACATTCTTCTGGGTGACCAGATAAACTAGGCGAACATTCTTTTCGAATCCTATGCGAGATGGTATGTCCCAAGACCAACCAGTCCTTGGGATACACTATGCAGATCGACAAGATTCTACTTCATCTTAACATCCCAACTGGTCCAGGTATCCTTCTGTCTAATAGCAAAATTATAAATTCGGTCAATATCGAGAAAAGTATTGTTAAAGCCGGTAAGGCTAAAGTGATGAAGGTTAAGGAGCCTAAGGGGAAAGAAACGAAGGAGAAAATCAAGAAAGGAAATAGACTGGTGACTGAAATTGGCTGTCGAAGAAACCGACAACAAAGCAACAAAAACCGCTCCCATACCCTTCGGACCGGATAACCGCGAGGTCACTCCCATCAACATCCAGACTCTTGCCGAGTCTATCCCCTCTACGATCAATCCTTAGACTTGTGCCGAGTCTACAGCCAGCGTGACCAGTCGATCAAAATCTAAGGAAACTTATATCCCTGAGGTAAATATCCCTATCTCAACTGCTACTCCTGTGCTTAGAGATTCTGTTACAAAACCGGTTGAGTCTGCAGTTTTAGAGACTCAACCGATAGTTTCGGAAATTATTGACGACGTTGTGGAGGAAGTCAATAGGTTGGTTGAAACCGATGTAAGTAGTAAACATGACGCTACTGGTCAAAATGCTGAAACTGACCGGACAGATTCTATTGGTGAAACTAGTAAGTCGACCAGAGTAAATGAAGAAAGAATTAGAACCGAGCAGACTCCGGTGCATGAAAGCGGTCATACCGTGAAAGATTCAACCGGTCTAATTACTAAGGAAACCATTCCAACCGAAAATATTATTCTAGAAAAGGCAGTTGATATAATCATTCTGGATTCTGTTGAAAAACCGGATTCTCGCATGGCCAATGCCCAAGCAAAGAAGATTATAGATAATGTTCTCAAGACGATTGAAGAGAGAGCACATGCTATATCCGATTCCTATTATGCGTGGGAAAAAGTAAGATTGGAGGTAAATTTTAAAGATATGCTCCCTGAATACCCTGAAGAAAGCAAGTGGCCAACATTAGTGTCACTAGAGGAAACCGTGTTCGATCTTGCTAAAACCACATCCGTACCGGTTGCTATGACAAGAACGAACCTGGTTGAGGCAAATGCCAAGTTGAGGATGTTGTCCTCAATAATTGATAAAGGAAAGGAGGATTCTATTCAAGGTGAAATAGCCGACGTGGATAAGATCGTGCTCAATAACTTAAAAATAGTTAAAGAAGACTTAATTGCCGAAATATCCAAGTATGAAGAAACGACCAAAATGGATGAAGAACTGCCTAAATCCATTCTGGTTGAAGAAGAAGATGCTCACCGAGAAGAAAAACAATCTGAGAAATTGTGCTTCGAGGTCGGCCAATCCTCTAAACCGGCATGGGCTCCATCTCAAACTAGTCAACCGGAACTTCCGATCAAATCTCAAGAAGATAAAGAAGAGAAACGAGTTGGGGCAACTACTACTCCGTACACTAATAAATCGGCCAAGACTCCATCGGATAAGTCTTCTGACCGAAGTAAATCAAGAGAAGATAGTTTTCATAAACCAGCTGGAACAGAACTATCTCTTCGCGCCAACTCTCCGCCTTTGGTGCAACATCAATCGGTCGGCTCGATGGTTCCATTTTCGGAAGAACGCATGAAGTCTATCATGGGGGAAATGATTCAAAACTCCATGGCTCCTTAGTCGGCATCCATGGAAGCTAAAGTAAATGAAATCTTGAGAGATTGGGCTTCCTCCACGGACATTAAGATTGCACATGTTGAAGAGGTAACCTCTCAGACTCTCTCATCGGTGCAAATTATGTCTTTACAGTTGTATGAGCTGATAAAGAACCGAGAGGTTGTCAACGAAGAAAGAATGAGATTGAATGAAGAGGCTGCCAGATAACTTTAAGCTGATGAAGATGCAAGAGCCAAGGCGGATGAGCGTGATAATGAGCAAGCGACTCAGAAATTTCCGCAGGAACTTATTCAAGAGCAAATCAATGAAGAAAGAGAGAAATATCCTTCTCCGATTGCCAAGAAGACAAGAGCACAAACCAATAAAAGAAAGAGGGCCCAAGAGTCGACAACAACAGCTCGAAACGAATCGGGAACTACTCCACCGGTTGTAAATCCCTCCACTGGCTCAGAAAACTTGAATCCTGAGGAAGAAGAAGAGGAGGATGGTGAACCCTTGATTCAAAGGAAACGCCGATCTAGAGCTACCATTCAACCGATCCCAGCAGTACCAATTCAATCTTTTCCTTCTACTGCCCAACCAGACCGAGGAACCCATGGAGATTCGGTTGACAATGTCGTTTTGAGTCAAAGAAATCCCGCATTCCATGTTCATTCTCAACCGACAAGACTCTCATGATCAGCTCGCTTCCATAGTCAACTAGCAAGGGGCTCCCAATTAGATTTCGATCCTAATGTACCGAGAAAGGGCTTCGTAAAACGTTAATTCACCGACTTGATCAACAAATAGGTTGGAGGGAGCCACTAAAATTCCATCCTTATGCTTATCCTTATATTTATTAAGACTACTACTTTGGGAAATTATAAATATTTTTGGGAACTTATGAATATTTTGGAAATTTAAATTATTGAGTTTTAGTTTAAAATTGTTGGTTTTGATATTTTTAATTGAAAATATCAAAAATGGAGAAATTGCTAGATAAAGATATAAAATTTTTATACAAAATTTTTCTCAAAATTTTCTCTTCAAATCAAACCGCTTTAACCGGCGAAATAAATATAAGTTCTTTAAACCGGCCAACGATTACAAGGTTTTGAATATATAACTTAAATAATCAAAAAGGGTTAAATTGTTAGATAAATTAGATAGTTAATTAATAAGTAATTAACTATCTAAATTACTTAATCAAACTCAACCTTTTGTGCAGGAAAAACCGGGAGCGGTCACATTCTCAAAATTGGCCGGTCAACCAATATCAAAAAAGCAGCACAAAACGGAACTCCCAAACTATTTTATCGTTTCAACATCAATAGAAGACTGGTTCAGCTCAACTTTAGGATTGTTGAACTATCTCTTAAAGATTGGTTTCCTCTCCTCGGCGATAGGACTGGTCAACCGGTCAAGCAGCAAACCGACTCAAAACATTGGCTCAATCCTAAATGACTGTACAATATTAACGGGAAGATTAATCAAGATCAAATCAAAGATATAGAACTGCTGGAAATTTCTATTTTAATGCAATAGGTTCTCTTTGGGAATAGGCAAAAGGAGATTTTCAAATATGTAAACTATGATATTTACTATTTGATACAAGTATGTTGATAGAGTGTAAACTACAGAAGACTGCCAAGTGAACAGATATACCTATTTTGGTATAAGCCCAAATGCAGCCTCCAAGAAGTAGGGATCTGTCCAACCGACCAGCTGTTAAACTCAATATAAGACAAACTAGTCGGCTGAATTATTTCTTGGGAAGCATCAACAACATTTAATGCATTGCAGCTCCTTTTGACCAACCAATCGGATTCAAGAATTACCATGCAGGTATCCGTTGAAAGAGAAATATGACCGTTGTCATATTTCCACTATAAAAGAAGAAGCTGAAGAATAGAAGAAAATACAAGCCTACTATTTTACATCTCAAATATGTTCAAAAGTATTAAAGTGTATTACAATTCTATTCATTCTATGTGAGAGTTGTAAGTCAATAACGAGTAGTAAATAAGGCTCTGTTATTTGATATATTGAAAAGTGTGATTGAATATTCTTAGTGAATATCCTTCTCAAGGTTTGAGAAGAAGGGGTGACGTAGGAGTTTTATCTTCGAACATCCGTAAATCTTGTGTTGTGTTCTTTCTTTATTCCATTCATCCTTATTATTCAATCCGTGTGTGTTGCTTCAAGTTGAAACAAACTTCTTCCGCACTTGAACTCGGTTCAAGAGTTTGTGACAACTTGTGTAGTGTCGAGACCGGTATTAATCTCTAATCGGATTAGTACCAACAGTTGTGAGTGTGTAATCGTTCTCCTTTAGCCGAACCCCGATCTTCTATCAGCGATCCCGATCCTATCAACATTATTAATGTTGTAAAGATTTATTAGAAAACTATCAAGAATATTAAATATTATTAATAGTAGTAGACAAATTTAATCTCAATTGTTGATTGACCCTTAGTGTCATGTTTAGTTTTGAAAAAATCTTTTTATAATACAATTATGTTAGATAATGAGAAAAATGAAGTAAATATATTTTATCATTTCAAATCACACATTTAGGTTAGATACTTTATTTCTTAGTTTTATCATTCAAAAGACAAATGGAAAATAGTTGATGTTTGTGATATTGTTCTAAATTATAAAGATATTGATAAATTAAAATGACTTTTGCTTTTGTGAAAAATAATTAGAAGTTGATAAGTTCAAAAAAAACATTAAGCTTACTATTTTTTGATTGACCTGACAGTAGAAATATCATTTTTTTTATAATTTCGTAAAAATATTAAGTTTATAATTTTTCTGATTGACCTAAATTAGAATAATAATAATAATCAATTTGTACCTTGTCAAGATAAGAAAAGTCCTCAGCATCAATGAGTCGATTCGTGCAAGAATGGGGTAGAAATGCCTCTAACATGAATGGGCCGGACTTGGCCAAATGTTCATCTCTAGTTGACAATATCTACTCATGTACCTATACATCCAATTGAAAATACAATAAGAATGATGTTTTTTAACCAAATATTGAGATTTATATATCTATAATGAAGAATAACTAAATGCATAAAATAATTAGTAATATTAAATATTGAAGGTATTATCAATTACTCACCAAATTTATAAATTGTGAAGGTAGATATTCTTTTTGTTATTAGAGTTGGGGTGTATACCACTTGTGTATGAATATATTCATATAATTGATAATTAAATTCTGAAAGAATTACTAATTATATAATACAACAATTGCTCACCATATGTATAATCTAGTGGAATCAAATAAAATTTTATTTTATGATGGACTTATTGTTAATCATTCTCATTCTGAAACATCATTTCCTTTAATTATTTTTAGCAAAAAAAACCCTTAACATGACATAAACTATAAGATATTATGTTCTTCAGGATTGAATCTTTTTGTACTCAATGATGTAAGATCATTCTTACTAATTTGATTAATATGAAATATCTTTTTGATTAGAATTTTCTATTTATAATATGATCAATCTTAACCTAATAAAGAATAAAGTTCAAACATAGACCAAATATAGTTTGAAAGAATAAAAAAGAAACATAATCATGATTCAAAATTTTAAGAAACTTCAATAAAGTTAATATTGATAAATAGAAAACCTAATTATTATGAAACAATAACCATCTAACATGGTAGCTATAAATATATTCTCTTATTAAGTATTGAATTATTTAATGCTTAATTGTGGAATCTCATTCACGATCAAAATATATAATCTATCATTAGAATAGACATTTATCATCATCAAAATGTTTAATCTATTTACAAATATCAATATAAATAAATTAAATAAATCAAATTATGATAGAATAAATAATAAACATATTTATAATTTTAAATAACAAAGAAAAATTATTAACAATCAGATTAAAAATTGTTTGAAATATAATTATCATCAAACCAGAACTATCAAATATATAAGTTATCTTAGTCTCCGACCTAATAGCATTTTAGCATATCTAAAGTTCTCAAACCGATTAAACTATTTAAAACCAGACGGTCAAATCGTATTGATTCCAGTTTTTTTATCGATCTGATCACAATTTTTCGGTTGGTCAGTTCTGAGGCATTTTAACCTCTTAAACCGACAAAATGTTTAAATAATAACGAATGATAATCAAACCTTAAAACGACATTAATGAGTAATGTATTATAAATACTATGTTATTATTGTGATGTTTAATTTAAAAAAAAAATATGAGTAAAATTCAGTTATGTTTTAGAGAACACATTTTTTTATTTAGTGAATATTACAATTTTAACATTTTTATATAAATATAATATAATTTTTTCGTTTCGGGTTCAGGTCGATGCAATTGATAAAATAAAAAATATTCTTTGAACATATTCGAAGATTCAATGTGACTATTGTCACTTCGGCCAACACAAGATGAGACTTTACCACCGTGGAGCGGCTTTTTTCAAAAAGATGAAGAGGAAACTCAGTAAGATGTCGGAGAATTGATAGAAGCTTCTTTTACTAGAGGAATGGCCAGGTGATCCAGGCGTCGACTTTCAAGGAAGCGGTTGAAAGATCCGCCTTGAGAGGACATTCTCTTTCTCGATAGTGATAAGTGTTCTTTTACATAACTAGTGAACTTTATTAATTAAATTATTGATATTATATATTATTTAGAAATTGGGTTGTGGGACCTTATTTATAATCTTATTTGTCATATAAATGACAATTAGTAATTTTTATTATTCATATATATATATAATATTTTTAATCTATTTAATAAATCAGTTAATAGATCATATGCTTCTTGTAAATATTTAAACTAGATATATAAAAAAATGAATAATCGATGATTTGAAAGATATATTGTTTATCGGATCATCATTTTCTCTATCGCGTTTGATCACACAAACACTTATACAAATTTCCATTGTTAAGTGGAAGGAGAGAAAACTTATCTTAAAACGGTAGCATAATTCTTGGCAATATTGAAGTTGAGATAAGTCATCATTATTTTGTTTTTTATTTTTTAAAATCATGATAAATTAGACATGTGATACGTTTAAATACAAAGAAACAAAACATGACATTAGAAAAATAAAAAGAGAAAAAAAAATACAAAAATGATAGGCCCTCGTACAACAAAATAATTAACGTGCACGAAGGTTTTCAAGAAGGGAGATTATTATCTCAACCGACTCCACGAGCTTTCCAAAATAAATTGTAGATAATATTATAGATATTTTTAAATTAAAGGAGAACATCATCTAAATCTATGACCCCGCTTATTTTTTTATTGTTACCTTATTGATATTTAAACTCATTAAGGCCTTGTTTGATGACGAGTTACTTGAATTTAATCCAATTCCTTGTTAGATGAAGTAAATAGCCTTTTATCTCATCATCACGAATCTTCAACACCTAAAACACTACTATAAAAGATATTTTATCTATTTAACTCAAAGATCTAAATTTTCATCAAATAAGATTTTTTTTTAAAACTACATCTTTAAACAAGCTCTAAGGTTAGTTTGGATTGGATAATAGATGCTCTCTAAGAAACAAAGAAAATATAATATCCATCCTGCAATTCTATTGAAAATCAGCGAAAAAAATTAATTTCTTAGGGGAGGTAACATCTAGTAAATCTTATGTAAAAAATAATGTTGTTAGGATCGGGATCGCCGAAGGAGACGGAGTCTCGCAACATTGAACGCTTACACACACACCTTTCGATAATAACCCTGTTAGAGGTTGATTATCTTGTCTCCACTATACACAAACTATCATAAACTTTTGAAAAAGTCAAGTGAGGAACTGTTTGTTTAGGCTTGAAGCAATAGATGATCAATAGGAATGATAAGATAAGGAAGAACACACGACACATAATTTATGGATGTTCAGAGTATAAATTCTACGTCACCCTTTCTTCTCAAACCTTTGAGAAGGATATTCAGTAGAATATTCAGTCTGTTTACAACACGTATACAAACCCAGTCGAACAATCAGGGCTTAGTTACTGCCTATTTTTGACCTTCCAAAACACTCACTCTATTGAACAAAAACGAATTTTATCAACTTACAATGCTCAACACTCACACAAAATAGCTAGTATTGGAATACAAATTTGGAGTACTAACAAACTTGAAAGACTTGTAAAAGCTCTCTCAAGATTGTTGAAACGGTTTAGTTGCTTGAAGGTTAGTAAAAGGTGAACAGTGGGTAAACGATTCAGGCAAAAGAGTTTTTGGGAAAAGGTGTGTAATCCGGTTGAGCTCTGTCTTCTTAAATAGGCATATCAACGAACTTATTTGCAGCTCAACGGCTATATCCACTTCATAGAACAACTTATCTTGATCTTGATTGGTTGAGGTCTAGAAAAATACCTTAGATGAGATATTCTTTGATCTTGTCTGTACTTTTATCATAGTAAGACAAATTTACACTAATATTATTTATTATTTTTAATTATACTTTTTAGATCCTTAAACTCATTAATTTCTTATTTGATTATAAGTTATTTGGATTTAATCCAAGGCCTTGTTTGATGAAGGAACTAATCCTTTATTCCATCATCATGAATTAACAACACAAATACCAAATTGTTTTTATTCAATTAAAGTCCTTTAGTATAAACGAAATTTTATCTATTTAATTACTAAGTTCTCACTTATTCATCAAATAAAATTTATTTTTTCAAAAAACAAACTACATCATTAAACAAGTTATAAGTCTGATTTAGATTGGATAATAGATGGTCTCTAAGAATCAAATAAAATAGTCGACTCCTCCTGCAATGTAATATATTGAAATTCAAATTATTTTAAAAGCATAAAATTAAAACTTTTATAAAATATGAAAATTTAATAAGATTTTTGTTTATATATTTAATTGTGTTCCAAGGTAAATACTAGGTACGTGTTGGAAAAAATTAAGTGAATAGCTAATTAACTTAAAAGAAATTATTTGGAAAAACTAAGTAAAGAATTAATTAACAGAAAATACGAAATATTCAACAATTGTGTTTTGATGATGTTTAAATATGAATGAAGCTAAACTGTCAAATTGTTTCTATGCAGGTACATCAGACTTTGCTAACTTAGACGTGGTCTAAGCAGGATAGTTAGACGTGTAACGTAGTTAGACGTATAGTCTAACGGATATGTAGTTAGACGTTGTAGTCTAACATATACGTAGTTAGACGTTGGCGTCTAACTCCTTCAGACAAGTCTGAAGTAATACGTAATTAGACGTGCATTCTAACAAATACGTAGTTAGATGTTACAGTCTAACAGATACGTAGTTAAACGTGTAGTCTAACAGATACGTAGTTAGATGTTGCAGTATAACAAATACCTAGTTAGACGTTGCTGTCTAACAGATACGTAGTTAGACATGCAGTCTATCAGATACATAGTTAGATGTTGTAGTCTAACATATACGTAGTTAGACACGTCTAACTACATTAGACTAGGTAGTCTAAGGGGTAACGTAGTTAGACGCTAGCATCTAACTCCTTCAGACAAGTCTAAAGGGATGCGTAGTTATACGTTGATGTATAACTCTATTAGACTTATAGTCTAATTGAACACGCTATTAGACGGTGACGTCTAACTCCCTTAGACTAGGTAGTCTAATGGAACACGTCTAATGCCTCGCTTCAGTAGCTGTTTGAAGTTAACATACGTCTACCCACGATCAACTAGATATTTACTATGCTCCACTCACTCCTGTGCAGTCTAACAAGCCAACTAATTGCATCCAATGAATGAACGCCACGTACGAAAATTTCCATCCAACGGTTTGTCCAGTACAAGACAATTTCAGAAAGGATATTCGACGCACTACCTGTTCGGTACGCCCATGATCCATTTGCTCAGAGTCTACAGTACTCTTGTCCTTTGGGCGGTCTTCCAATGGATGTTTGCCACGTGTCCATTAAGAAGATTCTATCATTAGTGTCCTTCTACTACAAATAGATGCTCAAAGACAATGGTCGATTCTCTGGTTACTCTACTCACAGATTATCAATCTTAAAAGCTTACTTTCACACTTACTATTTTCTATCATCTTCCAAGTTCAAGAGAGAAAGAATCAAAGCTGTCTAGCTGAGATAATATTGTTCTTAATATTGTAAGTTGAACAGAGGTTATTATTTTCAACAGAGTGTTTAGCTAGATCAGTAATCTGTATTTGATTCAAAGAGTTTAGTAAATCCTTCCGGTTGTGGAACAAGGGGTGACGTAGAAGAGTTTACTCCGAACATCCATAAATAATCTGCTGTGTTATTTACTTTCTGTCTTTCATCTTTCATAGGTTCAAAGTTTCAAATCTAACGAACACTTTCGCCCTTGAAACTATTTCAAGAGTTCGAAGGATTTGCGAAGAATATGAACAGATTTTAACTTCTAACAGAGTTAAAATCGAATCGTTTATCGTGAGTTGTTATCAATGGCCAGACCCCTGTCTCTATTGGTACCACTGACCCTATTAGTACGGGATATAAATAATCATATGTCTTATCCTTGATCAAACCGGAGGAAAACCACTTAAACGATAAAAACTAGGCGAATTGTAATCGGTAAGTGAATATTATGAAATTTATAATTAATTCAAATAGTAACTAACTACATACATTTTAATCATTCATAAACTTATCCCATAAACAAATAATGAGAAATAGAGTAAAAATGACTCAATTTTATCATTTGAAATCATAAATTTAGGCTAGATGCTTTGTTTTATTCTAAAGAGACAAAGGAAAAATAGTTGATGTTTGTGATATTGTTTTAAATTATAAAGATATTTATTGATAAATGAAAATGACTTATTTTTAAATTGTGTAAAATAATATTAAGTTGATAAATTCCAAAACAAATGTTTTAAGTTTAGTATTTGAATGATTGATACGAATGTATCTAAATCATTTTTTTTGTTAATAAATTCATATAAAAAAATTATGTTTATAATATTTTTGATTGATCTTAAACTTTGAAAAGAAAATAATAATCAATTTTTTCTATGCAAGGAAGTTCTCTGTCACAGAATGATATTGAGAAAGAAAATTTTCTAGCCTTTCATGTTGGGTCAAATGTAAAACTATAGTGGACATGCTCTATTTATGTATATCTACACGTTGAAATGAAATCACAACAAAATATTTTTTTTTTAACCAAATGTTAAGATTGATATCTCTGTAATAAAGAATAACTAAATTTCAAAAACAATTGACAATGTTACATAATGTGTTAGTATAAATTTCTCACTAAATATACAACTTGTGTGGGAAAACAAATTTTTTTGTTAGTTATTTTTTAGGCGTAGACCACTTGTGCATGAATATATTTAGATAAAGGATAAGTAAAATCATAAAATAATTACCAATTACATAATCCATGTATTATATATATATATATATATATATATATATGAGAAATGATTAGATGAGTGAATTTATAAAATCTTGTGAAAGCAAATACATTTTTGTTTTGTATGATGAACTTATTGTTAATGCTAGGGACGAATCTATGTAGGGCTTCGAGTGGCTGAAGCCCACTCCGGAAATTTTTGTTACGGTTCAAATTTGACTATACCCGCTAATTTCTTAAAAAAATTCAATATAGTTTATCTAATTATTAAAAAATGGTAAGACTTACCTTTATCTACTAGTTTTATTTAGAATTTTGTAGTTATATTTTTAAGTTCACCTAATTTTTTTTTAATCAACAATTTTCACAAATGAAAGGTGAAATTAATGACGCTATATTTTAAAACATGTTAAACACTATAGATCAAACCTTCTAACTACCACAAAGTATTTAATACATTTCATATCACAAATTAATATAACATGTGTGCAATCCATTAAAAATGAATATGGTGATGGAGTTCCGATGTTTCAACTGTTCTTTATCAATTTTGGCGGGAAGTGGAGTGTCAATTATCATTTTGTGGAGGAGTAACATTTTATTGAGTCAAATGACTTTCCTACATTCCATAAATACTTTGAAACTCGTTTTATGTTGGTTATTTAATTTTTTTATTTGCGGTTTTACCTATTTTTTTATTATATATTTACTATATACTCTATCAGTATCATTTAACAATCAAATAATTTACAAATCACGGTATCGGCTCTAATTGCTAGGTCAGTCATTCATTTACAAATATTGGTTGGAAGATTAGGGTTTCTGGTTTACCCTGTTCTTTATAGCTAGGGTTTCTGTTATACCATATTCTGTAATTGCTCTTCTTAATTGCTTTGTTACTTTGTTCTGTTTTTCATTAAAATGGGAAGAAAGAAAAATAATAACTATAAGGAGGTCAAAGAATTTCTGATGAAAGGTTTATGGGAGGTAGCTGAAAAGAAAATTGATATGATTGTTGAAGAAATAATTCAGGAAAAACAGGAATGCAGCAAAGATAAGGAACCAATTGATGTCAAAAATTCTGAAGAAAATGTTGTAGGAATACAGGGGAAGAAAGAAGTAATATGGAATGTTTGTTATAATGAAAGAGCCAACCTGTTTGGTCTTAAAAACCAAATTACTAAACTCCTAATGCATGCTAAGAAGGGTGAAATCACAATTAGTAAAGATAAACCTTATGAAATAATAGTCCAACTCAATATTCATTATCTCCAGGACTGGAATTTACTGAAGAAAACATAATATGAGGAAATAGTTAAATGGTCAGTTGATGCAATGATGGAGCTGATGAAGGCTCCCAAAACCAAGACCTACACTATCAGGAGTAATTCAACATGGAAAGTCAACGAGGTATGAAAGAATAAAGCAGAAAAAAAATCTGAAGATCATGCCTACAAAGGAAAAATCTACTTGGGGGATATCCAAACAAAGGTAGAGGTACTCAACTCTCCTTTTAAATTCAAACTGCATTCTAAAGTAGAGGAGAAATGTATTGAATATTTGGAGTTTGTAGTGGTTGGAAACTTCATTGGAAAAAATAGAGTATCATTCCCAACTACCAAAGAGGCTCTAATTAAATAGCGGGGAGAAAAGGGCTTGAAAAGGTTTCTGCAAATATACATGATATCTACTTCATATAGTTCAAAAAGGGCTCAAATCTGAAAGAAATCTTAGAGAAAGGGCATACTTACATAGGATCAAATTGTATGAAGATGGAAAAGTGGTTAGAAGAAATAAATCTACAAAGTAAACCAAAAGAAACAACCCATATTTGGTTTAAGATATGGAATATTCTAGCCCACATGTACAATGTTGAAACAATTAGTCATTTTGCAGGTACAATTGGGAAACCATTATATATAGACCCAATAACTGAAGGAGGAGAGTACTTGTCATTTGCTAGAATTAGCATTGAAGTGCATCCTATGAGTGTCATGCCAATGAAAATGGCACTTGTTGACAGAAAAGGAAAGCACAATGTCATGGAGATCTCTTATTAATGGAAATCAAATAGGTTTGCTTTCTGTAATAATGTGTCTTAGCGCTTGTTATCTCAATAATGTGTCTCTTAATATCTCAATATCACACTGTTGTCCCTTAATGTCCCACATTTACTCTTCTGCAACTGCCTCCTTTTATAGATGAAATATGCCAACGGTCATATTTCACTTCCTTGAATTTGATTGGCTGAGCAGAGGTGCAGTGATTCAGTGTTTCAGAGGTTCAGACCTGCGGTCGCTTCCTCAGACCTGGTATTCTGTCTCAGACCTGCCAGTCTGTTCTTCCGGTTTGTAAGACAAACCTGCCGGGTTTGTCTTTTACTTGATGTAGGTACTGTCTGTTGGACAGTTGTCTGTACTTGGAAGATTTCCTTTCTGGCTTATCCCGAAGTAGAAGGATCCGGTAGTACTGTTTTCTGCAGCCTACAGTCTTTCCTCAGACTTGCATGGATATGGAAGTATTCAGTCTGTTCCTTTGGTATCATTCTCAACAGATATCCAAATTGTCTTCTTGTACTAGTCGGCCGCTTGACTTAGCCGAAAGGCTTTTGGTATGAGTGATGTAACCGGACTTCTTCCGGTTGTTTCTCTGCCTTTTGGATGATCGGCTATTTGATGATTCCGGTTTGAAGCTTTGGCCGATCTTTTCTTTGTGCGGTCACGTTCCAAGTATTCTTGATCGGTTTGGTAGCTTGACCGGTTGGTTTTCTTTAGCTGGTTCCGGTTCGGTTCCTTGTTCATGCATGGAAAGTTTATTTTAAGTTAGGTTTATTTGAACCGGTCTTATTTTATCTAACAATTTCTCCCTTTTTGATTATTTTATTTAAAATTATCAAAATAATGTAAGTTTGCAACCGTAGGCCGGTTGTTTTGTTTGGCCGGATTTTTGAAACTGACTTGGGAGAATTTTTCGAAAATGTTTGAGAAAAATTTTGGAAGAGTCTTTATAAGAGTCTTTATCTTTTATCTTATCAATTTCTCCCTTTTTGATTATTTTATTTAAAATTATCAAAACTAAGTAGAAATGCAAAAGATGGCCGGTTTCAAAAAGTAACTTTATATATATATAGGTAACCGAAAGAGACAAAATATATATGAAAGTACTAAGGCAATAAGAGGAAAGGTAGTCCCTATTCAGAGTCCGTGAGGTTATATACGCTCTTCTTCTTTGGTTGCTGTCGACCGGTCGGTTCGGAAGATCGTCGTTTTGTAGACCGAGACCGCAGTTGTTCTTCGACTTCATCTTCGATTTGGTCGTCCTGCTGCGATGTACTCGGGACGACCGGTTCAGAGACCTCTCTGAGCAGCTCTGCAATCTGAACCTTCTTAAGGGCCTCCTTTTTAGGAGCTTCCCTCTTCCGCTTTTTCGGCGCTGAGGCGGAGGTGGCCGCCTTCTTCTTCTCGTTTTCCTTTGCATAGCCTTCCAGCCTCCGTGCCTCCCTTTCGAACCGTTCAGCGTCCTCTGCTGCTAGAGTGGCTACTTTTTCGGTAAACCCTGGGAATATGGCCCCAGCCTTTTTAATTCGCGCGGCTTCCTCTTCCGCTTCGGTCAGCTGAGTTGGGCGCGGTGCCTCTTTATCTTTTCCTGCCTCGGCATCTAGCGCATCCTAGACCCTCTTAGCTACTTGAGCATCAGCCGCTACAACCGCGGCGTCCGCGTTCACCTTAGCCCTTAGAACTTCGGTCATTTGTTCGGAAAGCGCCTTCACTTCGGCCACGAGACTCCCATTTATCTTCTCGAGTTCGGAAACCCGGTTAAGTGTCGTGCCGATCAGATCCTCACTCATCGCATTCAGCCGTTGATCGGTATCTCTCTCAAGCCGGTCGAGGTCTTTCTTTAACTCGGAGGTCACATCCTCCAGAATTGTGGTTCGCTGAACACATTTATCTTGCTGAACTGCCACGTCCCACAGACCTTTGCCGAGGTCTGAGAACCGTTCTTGATGTCTTTCCAGTAGATTCCTTGTGACGTCGGTGAATTTTAGGGCCGAATCAACTATCCTGCCGTATCTATCTTTGAACGGCTGAACCGCGGTCTCGTCGAACTCTTTAATGCGATCTTCAACCCATTCTTTAGTGAAGTCTGAAGCGGTGACTTCCGGTGGTGGGGGAGGTGATTGCTCGGTGAGATTTGGATCGGCTCTTTCACTGGACTCTATCGGTGCCGCATTCTCTTTTGGAGGAGTTGATCAGTTGACAGGAAACTTTTCGATCTCGGGAGCAGTATAGACCGGTACTTGCATTCGGCTGCATATGGCTTCCAGCCGCTCAACTTCTTGAGTTAGTTCCCCTTTGGCTTTTTCAAGCCTTGCTAACACCCGCGGCGCTAGGGTGCCCACCGATTCCATCTTGTTGAGCTACTCCGTAATTTTCCGGATTTTTGTCGTTAGTTTCCGAAGTTGAACCTTCGGTAACAAGAGACAAGTTCGGTGTTGTACCTCCTGGAGTGTGTTGGAGTTCGTAATGTTCATCATCAGGTCCTCCACTTCCTCCAGTCTGTTTATGCATTGCTCATCTGTGTGGCCCGGTAGGATTTGTCTATACGGTGTATCAAACCGGTGCTCGTGCCACTCCAGGTATAGTTCTTCAACCAACTCGGCTTTTCTTCTGATGCTTTGAAGGATTTTCCCAGTTATCCTATCGGCCTCTGCTTCTTCGGCCTCCTCCCTCTCTGTGTTGCCGCCTTCATCATCGGCTTCTTTATCAACCTCTTCTCCACCCTCGGTGGTCTCAGGGTTGGTGTTTGGTGCGGCATCCTTAGGACTCTGGGCCGAGCCGTCTTCATTGAGGACCGTTCTATCATCCTCCGTCTTTTCGGTGTCTGTTCTTTCAGAGGCCCACTCCTCATCTTCTGTGTGCTGAGGTGGTTCTGAGAAGGTTATCTTTTCTTTGCCTTTCCCTTCGGCCTTTGCTTTGGCTGAGGCAACTTTCTTGGCGGTTTTCTTCTTTTGGCCACCTGTGGAACTGGGGGCCGGCTGCGTCCTTTCAAGGAATTGCCTTGATCTGATGAGGCAGCGTTCTGCTACAGCAACACCGGGACCCAAGTCGAGATTTAGGTGGAGGAAGATTTTACCGAGGGGCACGGCGTATCCCCATGACCGGTTTGAATTCGGTTTTACCATTTCCATTAGTGAACACCGATCTTGCCCAGTTGACCTCTTTTCCCTCCATCAGACCGATCAACATCTTGATTTTGTCTTTGGTGAGGTTGCTGAAGTTTCCTCCCCTCGCCAGAATCGCCCTTGCGAAGATGTCACATACTGGGATATACTCCGGCTTTAACATTTGTTTGCTGCCGGATGCTTTGATCGGCTCATTGGTTGCCGATAGAATATGGCAAGCCGCCTCAAAGGTGTCCTGCTCTATTTCTGCTGTTGCATCCTGGCCGGTTGTTGGAAGATGCAGGCTTTCGGCCACCAATGCTTCGGTGAACTCTATTTGTGAACCGCATACAGTTGCGGTGATCTTGTCGTAGGCGACGGTTGCGGTTTTGAAGAACTCTTCGACCGCATCTTTGTATATAATATGGGGACCGCCGAGGAAGTATTCCAGACCGGTTTTAATTAGCCAGTCAATAACTTCCTTCGCCTCGGGCGTACCATTCAACCGGATTTCCTCGAAATCCACCTAAGAGTAGAGTCTGAACAAAGCCGAATCACGCCCCATGTTTAAGAATTTGAGAATGTAAGAGATAACCGCTTAAGAGATTGAGAGAGCTTAGAGAGAGAAAGCAGATTCGCGTGAGAATGAAGTAAAATGACCGAAAGCCCCTTTTATAGATGCGGTTTGGAGACCCAACCGTCCCATCAATAAAAGGCGGGAATATTCCCTCCGAATTGAAATGAGGCCAAACCGTGGGCCGGAGATAATGGGCGCCAAACAAAGGGCGGTAAACATGGGGCGGCAATTTTCGGCGGGAAATTTCCCTCCAAAAACCTTTGCCAATGTCATTGATGACGCACTCTTCTTCCCGAAACCGATTGATGATACGGTTTCGAAGTCTAACCGGTTATTTTGAGTGATTAGAGTGTTAACAGATTATTTTAAGCAGAGTTTATGTGACCGGATAATAACGCGGTTATAGTTTGAAGATGTTAACCGGTTACTTAGATAAATGTTCAAAGAGTTAAGAAGACCCGGTCATTTAAACTGAAATGATATTAAAATTCATAAGGTAGTAGAGAAAGGAAAACCGGCATAGGATTCGAGACAGAGATAGGCATACAGAAATAATGTAAAGTACAGCCTATTGAAAAGACATTCTACAGATTCGGTCTATTACAGAATCCTTGTCGAGGATGTTTGAGGAGGAAGCCGGTGTGCCCGGTCCGAACTCTGGTCAGTACCCAAGAATCAGTTTGCTGATATGCGGTGCATACCCGAGACCTTTCTTGGTCAGCACCATATTCTTTAGGTTTTCCCATATGACCGTTGACCAGTTGATGGCCGATTCGCAAAGAATGTGGGTCATAAGATTGTAGGTGTTCCTAGAATACCGTTGATTCGGTGATTGACACAAAATCGACCGGGTCACGATTTCGAGCAGTAGCTAACCGTGAATAGCAAGCTGGGTTTTTGGCCCAAAGTGTTCCACCGGAGCATGGGTGGCCGACAGGTATTGCGCGGTTTCAAATCCCGCAAGGTCCTGAATAGTCGGAAAATCAGAGAAACCTTCAGTGGGTAGACCGAATAGTGAGGCAAATTCAACTTCATCGATCCAGAACGTATGGTCTCTGACAGTAGAGACGATATACTTTCCCCTGATGCAGGCGCTTCAAAAGAAGGCCTTGACATCGTCTATGAGAATAGGACCGGCCTCTTCAAGAAATGGTTGAAGACCGGTTTTAGTGAGAGCGTCATACATGAGTTTCTGCTCAGAAGTACAGTCCCTCTCGCCCGTGCAGGAGTTGAAATCAATGCTTAGGAAATTTCCCAGAGTTCTACTCGGCATGATTTCGGTATTGAGAGAGACCGGATTCAAGAGTATCAGAAGTGATTTTGTGCTTTCGGATGTGATAAAATGAGTAGAAGATGGCTCCTTATATAGGATCGGTTTTGGAGGGAAAATCTTAGCATTGATGGTCAGTTTTGTTTTATTAAGGAAAAGAATCTTTACCTTTTCAAGGCGCATGGGGAAGCAGCAGATTGCAAGGCCCTAGGTAAGTGTTAGTTGGGAAGTAACCAGGTTAGTTGGATTTTAAATGTGCGGGTGGTTGGGGGTTATCTCATTGATTGGGATTATCTCATTAAATGCACTTAAACATAACTGAGATTAATTAGATTAAAGCCGAAAATAACAGAGACAATGCCGAAAATGGCATAAAGAGCGATGAAGAAAACATGAAATCGAGAAAGACACAAATAAAGTCGAAAGAGACATAGAAGAGGCCGAGACGATCAAACTTGAGTTGATTAAGAGTACACCCGGTGCATGAAGCAAAACGACCGGGTGCAGGAAGGAGTGACTTAGGGTGCATAGGGGTTGACATCACCGTTGTTGCGGTTTCTTCTCCTCCAGGCCCTCTCGAACCGCCTATAGAATGGGTCGGTTACTTCTTTAGTCAGCACCTGAGCTTGGTTCAAACCTTCGCCGGGACAGGTTGGGACTCCAAGCTCCACAAGGAGGCTGCTTATTTGGGGAATGAAACCAACTGATCGGATGCCGACCATCCAGATAAGGGTGTCAAAGAGCACCCTAGACCAGTTTACCGGTGTGCCGGTGATTATAGCCGCCATCATGTTGAAGTTCGAGACACTGTAGGTTTTTGTGACGTCCCTACCAAAAATGCTTTTGCCGATCACATCATTTAGAAGCTGATATTCAGCTCTCAGACGCGATTTTGCTCCGTGATCTTCAACTGGTTCGTCAGACCGGGAGAAGGCGATGGAGACCTCGGCCTTTACATCAGACGGAATGTCTAGATCTGTTATTCCGTGCCTTGGTAGGCTAAGACACTGCGCAAAGTCCCGTTCGGTGGAATCAAAGACAATGCCTCCCACTTTTGATTGAATGTGGGTTTCAAAGTGGGGGGTGCCCCTAAACACCTTTGCGTGGTAGAAAAATTCCAAAACGGATTCCGGATAGATGGTATGTTTGTCGTCTAGGAAACATTGAAGGCCGGTTTCCTCTAGAGACTTAATCATCTTATATATCTCATATTGATCTGTGGTTGAGCAGGATTGAAAATCAACCTGAAGGATGTTAGGATACTGAGACATTTTTGCCTTAGTGAGAGGGTATTCTTTTGTCTTGTGAATGATGTGGTGAGTGTTTGCTTCACTTAAATACTAGTTTAGGGACTATCCTATTGTCCAGGCATTAAATGAGATGATATGTATTAACCGCAGGATAAGAGATTTTGCATTAAATAGGCAGGTTTGCAGTCTAGGTGTCGGTCATAGGCCTGAGCCGTGAAAGATATCAAAAGATCTTCACGTCTTTTTAGACGCGACCTATTTTACTTTGAGAGGGTAATGTTGCAGAACAGATATCCTTAATCCCTGATAACTATTCCTCTTCTGTTTGAAATTCAAATAATCTAGGGTTGCCTGCTTCCGAACCGATCAGGTATCAGTTGTTCATCTCGATGCGGTTATTTGGCGCATGCACCAAGTAGCCGGTCGGTTTACTCTATCTGATAAACTGGGCGGTTCTTCCACAGACACCCTGAAGATTCGAAATTCAACAGCTTAGGAAGAGTTACCGGTTTTGTCTGTCTGAACCGGTTTCCCTTTAAGCATCCTTTGGAAGGATTTGGCTAATGTCGGTTAAGCCGAGAGTAAGCCTGAATTGAGAAAACTTAGCTTCCTGTAGCGGCTTTGTGAAGATATCGGCTACTTGTTGATCGATTGGTACGTATTCCAGCCGGATATGCTTCAGCGTGACATGCTCACGGATGAAGTGATGCCTTATGTCGATGTGCTTAGTTCTGGAGTGGAGAACCGGATTGTAAGTGATCGCTATGGCACTCGTGTTATCACAGAAGATCGGGGACTCTTCGGCTATGACACCGAAGTCCTTCAGCTGCTGTTGGATCCAGAGGAGTTGAGAACAGCAACTTCCGGCCGCCAAGTATTCAGCCTCTGCAGTGGATGTGGCCACAGATGTCTGCTTCTTGGTATGCCATGAAACGAGCCGGTCACACAAGAACTGACATGTTCCGCTGGTGCTTTTTCTGTCAATCTTACACCCTGCATAATCTGCGTCTGAGTAACTTGTTAGATTGAAGGACGAGTCCTTTGGATACCACAGACCGACATCAGGTGTGCCCTTTAGATACTTCAGTATTCTCTTTGCGGCTGTGTAGTGGGATTGCTTTGGATTTGCTTGAAATCTCCCACAAACACCAACTGCAAACAGGATGTCCGGTCTACTCGCTGTCAAGTACAGTAGGGAACCGATCATGCCCCGGTATGCAATCTGGTCTACCGATTGGCCCTCATCATCTCTGTCCAGTTTAATGGATGAGCTCATTGGAGTAGCCGCCGAGGAGCAGGTGTCCATCCCGAATTTCTTTAGCAGCTCCTTGGTATATTTAGGTTGACTAATGAATGTTCCTTCTTTGAGTTGTTTGACCTGAAGACCTAGGAAGAAACTTAATTCTCCCATCATACTCATCTCAAACTTGTCAGTCATCATTTTTGAAAACTTGTCACATAGCTTAGGATCGGTGGAACCGAAAATAATGTCATCTACATAAATTTGAACAAGTAGGATATGTTCCTTCTTTTCAAATTTGAACAGTGTTTTATCCACCGAACCGATGGTGAAATCATGTTTTAATAGAAATGCGGTTAGTGTATCATACCAGGCTCTAGGTGCTTGCTTTAGATCGTATAAAGCTTTTGAATGGTTTGGAAATGCAGCGCTTTTGAAACCGGGTGGTTGTTCAACATACACTTCTTCACGTAGGTCACCGTTCAGAAATGCACTTTTAACATCCATTTGAAAAACCTTAAAGTTTTTGAAAGCCGCAAAAGCTAGAAAAATCCTAATGGCTTCAATCCTGGCTACAGGAGCAAATGATTCTTCAAAATCAATGCCTTCTTCCTGTTTGTAACCTTGAGCCACTAATCTTGCTTTGTTCCTCGTGACCAAACCGTCCTCATTGAGTTTGTTTCTGAATACCCATCTTATTCCTATGACCGATTGATCTTTCGGTCTGGGAAGTAGGTACCAGACTTTACTACTCTTGAACTGGTTTAGCTCTTCTTGCATTCCCAAGATCCAATCCGGATCTGACAATGCTTCATCTATTCTTTTCGGTTCAATCTGGGATATAAAGGTCGAGTTAAAGTAGCCTTCCAGAAGTTGACTCCTAGTTCGAACAGGTTCTGAAGGGTCACCTATAATTTGCTTAGGAGGATGTTTACTGTTTCTTCTGAGATTAAGTTCAGGGATGTCTACCAAATTACCGTTTATTTGATCAAGGCTAGACATGTCGGTAGGCTGAACGAGATTGTCAGACCGACCGACTCCCTCGGATTAGACCGAAGTGTCAGCTTCCTGTTGTGGAACAGCTTGATCCGGCTGGGTATCAATATTACCCATTTGGTCATGGACAAACCGCCTGAAGACCGGAGTCTCATCTTCACTATCAGAATGAATATCGTTATTTTCCAATCTGTTGTGTAGATCAAAGCATGAAGCAGTGTTGCTTTCAACCGATTCATCGAAAACAACGTGAATTGTTTCCTCCATGGTTGCAGTTCTATTATTATATACTCTATATGCTTAACTTACTGCTGAATATCCTAGCATGATGCCGGTATCGGTTTTTGCATCAAAAACGGTGAGTTGGGTTTTACCATTTATATGAATATAACATTTACAACCGAAAATCCTGAGGTACTTGAGTTTGGGAACTCTGTTAAAATAAACCTCATATGGTGTTTTGTTGTGAAATCTGTTTATTAAAGAGCGGTTTTGTGTATAGCATGCAGTGTTGATAGCCTCAGCCCAAAATTTTTGAGCAATGCTGGAGTCGGCTATCATGGACCGTGCGGCTTCCTTGAGAGTCCGGTTTCTTCTCTCGGCCAGGCCATTTTGTTGAGGAATCCTAGCACTAGACAACTCGTGTCTAATGCCGGATTCGTCAAGATATGCAGTTAATGTACTATTGGTAAATTCGGTACCTCGATCACTTCGAATGCTATTAATACGAGTTGATTTTTCATTTTGCAGTCGCTTAAGAAGTGTAATCAGGTTTGATACGGTTTCACGTTTAGATGGTAGAAATATTACCCATGTATATCTAGAATAGTCATCAATAACTACCATGGTGTAGAGCATGCCTCCTAGGCTAATGACCTGAATCGGTCCAAACAAGTCCATATGAAGGAGGTCTAAGCATCGGCTAGATTAAATGTTTCCTTTACTTTTAAAGGATGACCTAGTTTGTTTACCCATTTGGCATGCTGAACAAACCTTATCCTGGTTAAATACTATATCAGGAATACCTTCAACTAGCTTTTTACCGTGAATGTAGTTTAAGGTTTTCATGTTTAGATGGTTGAGTCTCTTATGCCACAACCAGGTTTGATCAGTCTTAGCTATCATGCATATAGGATATTCTACTCTAGTTTTCCAGTCTACCTTGTAAATGTTACCTATCCTATTTCCGGTTAGTAGTACGATGCCTTGAGAGTTCTTAACGAAGCATGCATGTTTAAGGAATTCTACCGTGTATCCAGCATCACACATCTGACTAATGCTAAGTAGGTTGAAACTTAGGTTTTCAACTAAAAGTACATTATCAATAGTTAGGTTACCATGGACAATCTTACCCTTGCCCACAGTTCTACCTTTTGAGTTGTCACCAAAGGTGATTAGAGCACCGGTTGTTGTTCTAATATCGGTTAACAAGTTGCTGTTTCCGGTCATGTTCCTGGAGCAACCGCTGTCCAAGAACCATTCGGAGTTTCCTAGCCGTTTCTTTGGATCCTGCAAAATGTACATATTTACAACTATTTGGTACCCATGTTCACTTGGGTCCACATGCGATTAGTCCCTTAGGTATCCAAACCTTGATGAACCGGACGGTCTTCTTTGCTAGGGTCTTAACTGTCCTTTTGGCACTCGGTCTCGTGTATTTCGGTTTTCCTTCAAATGTCCTAAATGGTGATGGTCTTTGATTCGGTGATCTATAGTTTGACCTACGCGGTTCAGGGAAGGCTTTCTTTTGTCTGAGGATTTCGGCTTTTCTTTTCACAAGGTCAAGCCATGAATCGGTTGGACCAACATAGTCGTATTTTAGCTTTTCTTCCCTATAGTATGCGGTCTCCTCTTCTTCAGCGGTCCAGGAGCTCTTAAGAAATTTTATAAAGGGAAGGTTTCCTTTTGTAAGCCTTGCTTTCTCTATGGGTTTTCGGTCTTTGGAGCTATTTTCGTATCCTAGGCCAGACTTACAACGAGGATGTCTGTAGTGTCTATTCATGTTCTTTACTATATCACTAGATCTCTTATACGCGGCCATCTTATATTGATGTCTGGCATTTTCTTCCTTGGTTAGTTCTCTAGTCGGTTCACTAGGTTGTTCGGTCTTAGGATCTAACTCGGTTTCTAGAGTATGGGTATCATTAGATTGTATGACCTCCGGTTTGGTTATGATGGGTACCTCTGGTTCTGTCGGAATGGGTATTGTGGGATCGGTTCTGATGTTGAGGTGCTTAGGTAGCATGGTTAATAGGTTCTTATATTCTTCTACCATGTCATTTAATGCATTGTATAACTCATCCTTAGTAAATTCCTCACAAGGAGAGTCAAATACCTGTTCCTCATTTGCCATGAGACATGTGAGTTCATCGTCACTATCACTGCGAGCCCATAGACTTCCTCCATCGTCGGCTATCAGTGCTTTCGGTATCTCACTTCCTTCACCGGTTTGTTGATAATTGTTTCTGTCATTTTGATAGTCCGGTTTCTGGGTATCCCTCCTCGGTTTCCTGCACTCCCACTTAAAGTGTCCCAAACAGTTACAGTTATAGCATCTTACATTGGATTTGTCACCATAGTAGTTGTTCGTCGGTTGGCTTCTTTTCATGAACCTCCCAAATTTCTGTGCAAGCATTGCCATGGCATCTTCAGTGAACTGTTCGGCGGTTCTGATCGGTACGGGTGCAGGGGCCGGTGCAGGTGTAGGAGCAGGTGCAGCCGGTTCTGTAGATGTGATTAGTGCTCTGGTTGATGTTGAAGCCGAGACTTCCTCTTCAGTTCTAGATCTCATTTCGAACTCGTATGCCTTAAGATCTTCGAATACATCGTATAGTTTCATCTTACGTAGGCTCTTTGACTCCCTCATTACCATCGTTTTTATGTCCCAAGCACTTGGGAGAGATCTCAGAGCTTTCATAACTACCTCTTTGTTCTCATACTTCTTGTCCAAAGTTGCTAGTTCATCTAACACACCAGTGAACCGGTCACTGTATTCCTTCATAGATTCTCCTGGTTTCATTTTGATGCTTTCGAATTTCTGTGTGGCCATCATTATTTTGTTCTCCCTTGTTCTTTCATTTCATTCAAAGATCTGGATAACCGTGTTCCATGTCTCCTTCGCGGTTTTGCAATCTCTGATCTTGCAGTATGTGTTTCTGTCCACGCTGTTGGAGATCCGGTTTCTTGCATGGTTGTCCAGATTGTTTCTTCTCCTATCTTCAGCCGTCCATTCCTTTCTATCTTTATCAATGAATATCGGTCCTTCGGTTAGAATGGATTCCATTTCATCATCCAAGGTGACTAGGTGCAGGTGCATGCGTGCCTTCTAGTTGGCAAAGTCATCACCTTCTAGCATTGGAGGCCTATCCTGATACATGCTTGCTTGAGTATTGAAACTAACTGCTCTGATACCAATTGTTAGGATCTAGGTCGCCGCTGGGGAACCGGGGGTTGGACCGGTTAGCGGTTCACACTCGAAGGGTGGTGGTTAATCTGGTTAGAGATTAACACCGGGGTTTCAATACTACACAACCTGTCACAAACCCTTGAACTAGGTTCAAGCGCGGAAGAGGTTTGCTTTCAGGTTGAAGCAGCACACTTGTTTGATAGACAAGGCCGGTTTCGGATGATGGAGATTTGGAAATGGTGGGTCGGTTTCGGTAATCTAGATATTCGGTATGGTTAGTATAAAGTCGGTTTGGAGCGGTGTGGTTAAGTTAGTCGGTTAGATAATGAAACCGGCAGAAAGTAAGTAACAAGACAGATTTTATGGATGTTCGGAGATAAAACTCCTACGTCACCCCTTCCTCTCGAAACCGCGAGAAGGATATTCACTAAGGAATACAAGTACAGGCCGATCGAGACTTATTTCATGCTCGATAACACTCTTACAATTTACACCGAAATTGTAAAACACACTTTAACTTTCAACACTTAGGCTTTCTAAAACAGCACACTCTTATCACTTGTAGTAAATGCTCTTAGCGCTTGTTATCTTAATAATGTGTCTCTTAATATCTCAATATCACACTGTTGTGCCTTAATGTCCCACATTTACTCTTCTGCAACTGCCTCCTTTTATAGATGAAATATGTCAACGGTCATATTTCACTTCCTTGAATTTGATTGGCTGAGTAGAGGTGCAGTGATTCAGTGTTTCAGAGGTTCAGACCTGCGGTCGCTTCCTCAGACCTGCCGGTCTGTTCTTCCGGTTTGTAAGACAAACCTGTCGGGTTTGTCTTTTACTTGATGTAGGCACTATCTGTTGGACAGTTTTCTGTACTTGGAAGATTTCCTTTCTGGCTTATCCCGAAGTAGAAGGATCCGGTAGTACTGTTTTCTGCAGCCTACAGTCTTTCCTCAGACTTGCATGGATATGGAAGTATTCAGTCTGTTCCTTTGGTATCATTCTCAACAGATATCCAAATTGTCTTCTTGTACTAGTCGGCCGTTTGACTTAGCCAAAAGGCTTTTGGTATGAGTGATGTAACCGGACTTCTTCCGGTTGTTTCTCTTCCTTTTGGATGATCGGCTATTTGATGATACCGGTTTTAAGCTTTGGCCGATCTTTTCTTTGTGCGGTCACGTTCCAAGTATTCTTGATCGGTTTGGTAGCTTGACCGGTTGGTTTTCTTTAGCTAGTTCCGGTTCGGTTCCTTGTTCCTACATGGAAAGTTTATTTTAAGTTAGGTTTATTTGAACCGGTCTTATTTTATCTAACAACATGCATATGGGGTCGTTGACGTTATCGACATAAGCAAAAATAACGGTTCAGATGGTCATTCACAAGTAACATATATAATTGTTGAGAGGGCTATTTTCAAGGAGAAGGCACATTCAACAGTTTTGTTGTGTCTTGTAGATAATGTCATTATCAAGGTCTTAAAAGAGTATACTAATATATATGGAACATCTTAAAGTATGTAAATCAATGTGGAGATTTATTGAATAGACTTGAATATTTGGGTTAATCAATAAGTTATTAAGGTATCTCGGAGTTAACTCTCGATCTAGAAGAGAAAGACGATATAACATATAGGTCTTCCGACATTAATGAATGTATCTAGGACATCTAACATTGATTAATGCAACTAGGCCATCTCTGGCATTGTGTAATGCATATACAATCTTACATTGACTAATACATTTGGGCAATCTAGCATTGACTAATGCATCTGGACCACATCTAGAATTGACTATTGCATCGGTCCATCTTTGGTATTGGCGAATGAATCTAGGTCATCCGACATTGACGAATGCATTTGGGCCATCCAATATTTGACTAATGTATTTGGACCACTTTTAGAATTAAGTAATGAATCTAGAATATATATGACATTTAGTAATGTATTTGTGAATTGACTAATGCATATAGGTAATTTGATATTGACATTTAGTAATGCATTTGTGAATTGACTCATGCATATAGATAATTTGATATTGACTAATGCAATTGAGCCATCTCTAGTATTGAATATTGCATTTGGGCCATCATGCATTGACAAATGCATCTGGGCATCTAACATTGAATAATAAATTTGGGTCACCCCTAGCATTCACTAATGCAATATCGTTATTTTTAGCTTTAACGAATGAATTAAGGCCATCCGATATTTACTAATGGATCTATGCCATCCGATATTGACGAATGCATCTGAGCCATTGGCATTGACGAATGTATTTGGGCCATATGACATTGACGAGTGTATCTGGGTCATCCTGCATCGAAGAGTGCATTTGGCTCATCTGTTATCATAGAGTGCATATGGTCCATCCAACATTGATGAATGTAACTAGGCCATCCGACATTAACTAATGCATTCGAACCATCTGACATTGACAAATACATATGATAAGTTTTTGTAAGGAAACTCTAGATTAGTGAGGAGATAGAATATCTAGGTCATTCGACATTTACTAATGTATTTGGGACACTTATAGCATTTGCATCTAGGCCATATATGCATTGAGTATTGCATTTGTGCATTGACTAATACATATAAGTAATATGATATTAACTAATGCAATTAAGTTATTTATGGTATTGAGTAATGCATTTGAGTAATTTTACATTGACTAATGCATTTGAGAATCTAACATTGACTAATGCATTTGAGCATCTAACATTGGCTAATGTGCCGACATGTATGATATTATACAATTATCGTGTTCTCTTATATAAAATTTAATAAAAGAATATTTCTATATAACTTATACAATAATATAATGAAAATACAAATTATTATAGAAAAAATATAAACTTAGATCTTTTATAAAGTGTGAAAATAAAAAAAGATTTTTGTTTATATATTTAATTGTGTTTGGGGTGAAGTTTAGGCGCGAAATATAAATAATCAAACCGGAGAAAAACCACTTAAATGAAACAAACTGGGCGAATTGGAATTTGTAAGTGACAAGTTTGCAATTTAAAAAAAATACAAATAGTAACTAAATACATATATTTTAAGCATTGCTAAAGTTAACCCACAAATAAATACTGAGAAATAGACAAAGAAATGTCTCATTTTTATCATTTAAAATCACATATTTAGGCTAGATGCTTTGTTCATCAGATATCTGTTATAAAGACCTTTACCATATAAATCATTCTAAAGAGACAAAAGGGAAAATAGTTGATGTTTGTGATATTTTTTTAAATTATAGAGATATTTAGAAAAGAAAATCACTTATTTTGGAATTGTAAAAATAATATTAAGTTGATAAATTCCAAAAAAATGTTTTAAGTTTAGTATTTGTTTGAACGATCCGAAAGTATAAAAATCATTTTTATCAGTTAATAAATTCAAAAAAAAACTTTAAATTTATAATAATTTTGATTGATCTAAAAAATGAAAGGAAAATAATAATCAATATGTTCCTACATAAAGGAAGTTTAGTATTTTGAGTTTGAACAAAATTTATTATTGTTAAGTTGGTTTGAATTTGTGGTGCAAGAAAAGAAAATATTAAACCAAACAAAAATTATATCTTTTGGTGTATAATCTTAATTTAAGGAAATAAGATTAACACAATAAAAATTTGAAATTTAATTATATAATATAATTAGGAAAATATTGTGATAATATTTTAGATATTCTTTGTCAAGATATTGGTATTGACCAGGTTAAGGTTTATTTAAAGGTCTAGTTGGACAATTTACAAACATGAAACTTTTGCATCGTTTCCAGTCCTAGTTTTATATCTGTTACATTTTCATGAGACATAGTATTATATAAACTCGTCTCATAAATATAGTATGTCATGATATAATCTCTTTTATGATCTCCTTACTAATATTAAGTCTTATGGGTGGATGTATCCAAGTTTTTTTTATCTTGGTGAACCATGTTAAAATTTGTTTCCAATTTAATTGCTTACATAATTTCTCGCATTTTGTTTACAACAATCTGATATCAGAAGTTCAGATTATTAAAATATTTCATTTTTCGATTGAGATGACAATACTAAAAATTAAAATTTACAAGCTCTAGAGGAGAATGCAATGTGTATGATCAACACGCGGGCTCTAATGAAACAACAAGGATTGAGGGTGTTGAAGTTATTGGCGGGAGAAAAACTAACCGTTGAGATGACCATTCAAAAGGAGAAGATGATGTGGAAAATTAAAATGTGCGCTCTACTAGAATAACAGGACTTATAGGATCGCTGAAGTTGTTGGTAGAAGTAGAAATAACTGTTGATATGGTCTTTCTCGAAGAATAAAATAATAGATCAATATACGAGCTCTACTGAATTAACAAGGCTTATGGGGTCATTGAAGTTATCGAAAATTGTTTTTATAGTTGAATTAATATCAAAATTGTTTAAAAAGTAATAAAGTTGTTAAGGTTAGATATATAAAGATACTTTATAAGTTTAGCCTCAGATATGAAATAAATCTATTAGGAATGTTTCATTCGATTATCACAATATGATTTTGTTGAAAAGTATATAATAGTTGCAAGAATCTAATTTCTGAAATGAAAATTAAAGTATAATTATTTATAATTTAATTAGTTATTATTTATATATTTTTAATTATTATTATATAAAATTTTAATTTATAAATATTATTTCTATAATTTTCTATAAATAAACATAACTTAATAAATAATAAAGTTCAATCAAAGTTCAAATATATTTTGAAAGAATAAAAAAAAATATATTAATGATACAAAATTTTAAGAAATATAATAACATTATTACTGTTAAAATATTTAAAAATATAATTATCATCAACCAACACCTATCTAATATGATAACTATAAATATATTCTTTTCTTGGATTAAATTATTTAAACGTTTCTTTAATTACAATTCAGAATTGGATGGGTATGATATTTGCTAAAAGAGTTTTAATTTTTGTATAGCCTATACAGGTAATATCAAAATTATTATATATATAATGTAAGGCAATGTCAAAATTAAAATTCTCTTTGGAAAATTGAAAGTTTCTTTGCAAAATTAAAACAAATCATGAAAGTATTTTCATAAAAGAAAATTTATAAACGTTATATCACTGGTGAAAAAGGGGTCAAAACCGAGAGTTAAAACTCTCGGTTTTGACCCTATAACTTTCGGTGAAGACACCTTACCGAAGGTTTTAGTTACTCTCGCCATCCCTCGGTATTGACTCTCTCGGGACTTCCATAAAGAGAAAAACCGAGAGTTATATGAAAACTTTCGGGTTTTTCTTTTTGTGGAAAAACCGAGGGTTTTACAAAGACCTTTCGGTTTTTCTCTTTGTGGAAAAACCGAGGGTTTTACAAATAACTTTCGGTTTTTTCTCTTTGTGGAAAAACCGAGGGTTTTACAAAGACCTTTCGGTTTTTCTCTTTGTGGAAAAACCGAGGGTTTTACAAATAACTTTCGGTTTTTCTCTTTGTAGAAAAACCGAGGGTTTTACAAAGACCTTTCGGTTTTTCTATTTGTGGAAAAACCGAGGGTTTTACAAAGACCTTTCGGTTTTCCTCTTTTGTGGAAAAACCGAGGGTTTTACAAAGACCTTTCGGTTTTCCTCTTTTTACAAATAACTTTTGGTTTTTCTCTGTGTGAAAAACCGAGAGTTATTTACAAAACTTTCGGTTTTCCTCTTCGGGTAAAAACCGAAAGTTATTTAAAAAACTTTCGGTTTTCCTCTTCGGGTAAAAACCGAGAGTTTTCCAATAACTCTCGGTTTTCTCCTTTTCAAGAAAACCGAAAGTTATATGAAAACTCTCGGTTTTTACCCGAAGAGGAAAACCGAAAGTTTTGTACATAACTCTCGGTTTTCCTCTTTTGGATAAAAACCGAGGGTTTGTCATATTACTCTCGGTTTTCTCTTTGGCTAAAAACCGAGAGTTTTCTAATATCTCTCGTTTTTTCCAAAAAGAGAAAAACCGAGAGATTTCAATATTACTTTCGGTTTTTCCCCTAAATTTTTAAAAATGTGCGGATTATTTTGCTCGCAACCAAAACCTGTTCAGCCAAACCAATATATTAATGATAAAAGAAATGCAGCATACATTAAACGATCACATTAATTGATCATGAACATTACAAAATTCGAAACCAAACTAATATTCTGAACAATCTGTTATAAATTCAACCTATAATGAAAACATGTTTTGAATCGAAACAACCTTAGCTTGTGGGGGGGGGAGGTGGTTGTTGCCTCATATATAATTCGATTCTCTCCATTCTTGCATTCATCTCTGACTTCTCCCTCTCCATTTTTGCGGTAATCTCTAACTTCTCCCGCTCCATTCTTTCCACAATTTCTTGCTTTTCTGATTGCAATTCTTCCATTTTGCGCCTTCTTTCTTCATCTCTCTTCTCCAGTTCCTCCAGCTTGAGTTTCATTATTTGATTCTCTTCTAACAATCGCTCATTGTTTCGCTGTGAACTGTTTCTACTACGACGATCCTCACGAAAGTGTGTGGGCCGGACGCCTGATCCCATTCCGAACACTACCCCGTGTTTTTGTTGTCCGAACACCCTCTCCGTCAATTCAAAATCCGATATTCCCGGTTCGTTACTAACAACCTCTTCCATCTCAGCCTGCACAATTCAAATAAAATATCATTTCTATAATAAAAAACTAGGCATATTCAATTCACTTACAATTTTCTCTTGCACGTGTTCGTCCGGGACGGGTGTTGGGTTTTCTTGTGTTGGTTTTGGTGTACGGGTCCTCTTGAATACTTTAATTACAGACGGTGGCCGTCCCATTTCAATCGCCTGTTGAAATAAATGATTTATATAATTAATAAAAATTTTTATATTAAGTTATTACAAATAATGTACTTACCAACTCGTCTTCAATTTGTGCAAACGGTCTACTTCCCGTTCGATGCGGGAATTTCATATTCTTCCGGTTCTTCATATTTGTAGAACTGTGTCTCTGTATTTGAAATAACAAATGAAGTTAGATTAATTAATATCAACTTTTATTTGAATTATGAAACCGTACCTTAAACGTTTCTGTGAAGAAATGGTTGCGACATACAAACTCCCAATCATCTCGATCGTAGTCCGGTGGAGGATTAGCCAGTCCCGCCGCCTCGTCTCCTTTGTGGACGCGGATATAATTCTTGTTCAAATCCGACCGCTATCTATCCCATATCTGATTGGCGTGTCCCAACCCCGTCTTTCGAAAAGACTCAATGTCACCATTAGTCGCTTCAAACGGATCCTGAAAAAAATAACATCCAAATGTTAAAAATAATTATTTAATGACGTAATGTATAATCAAGTAATAATTATTAACCTTGATAGCAGTCCACAGTGAATCCAATTGGTCTGCACTTAAAGTCTTCCACTTGAGAAGACGGTGTGAGACGGCTGCGGGGTCCCGGATAATCGACCCCACATGTCTAGACCACCGTGTCCTTCCCACGTCTGTACCGCCTGGCCTCCCATCCTTCTCTCTAAACGTTAGAGGGATCCTCGTCCCCGCTAGCCTCTTAGACAGCGCAATATTCTTGTTCTTCCCCCGTCTCTTGCGGGCAGAAGATTCTTCAAAATTATCAAAATCTTAATTAAATATGTCAATCAATTGAAACACTAACTAATTTGTAAACGAAATACCTGTCGATGATGGGTCGGGAGTGGTCCCGTGCTCCTCCTCGTCATCCTGCTCCTCGATAGGCTCCTCAAGACCATCGTCTTCAGCCTCATCGCTAGGCAGGTTATCAGCGAATGTGCTCTCTATAAACTCTTGGAGGTCATTATCGTCTTCAGTCTCGTATGTTCGGGGAGGCGCAGCAGCTATCGAGACCACAGGAATCGGTGGTTGGTCTCTAGAAGACGATCCTCGTCGCTTTAACGACTCGGATTGGGCAAGTAGGTTTTGGTAACTCTTATCCAATTTCTTGGGTGTCTTCCTCATACTCTTCCAAGTTGTTTTAGGACCTTCAGACATTCTTAATTCACACCATTAATAAAAATGAGTGAATAATTGAAATAAAGTAGTAATAAAAATGAATATAAAGTTAAAAACATAATTAAATCTACCTAATTAATTAATCTGAACTATATGTTTGTAAACCGCGGTTTTATTTTTGTCACAATCTTCCAACCGGGTCGGGCTGACATATCAGGGGCGTAGAATACTTGTTTTGCTTGACTCGCCAATATATACGGGTCTTGACTTTGGGTTTTCAAAATTCGGTTTACATTTACACTTACGAAGCCATATTTATCCACTTTCACTCCTAGTTCCCCCGAGTGTGTATCAAACCACTTACACTTGAATAAAATAACTCGTTTGTGAGAATAGTATTGTACTTCGATTATATCCGTCAAAACTCCGTAGTATGACATAGTTTCAGATCCGTTGTACCCCTCAACAACCACCCCACTATTTTGAGTTGTCAAACCTTCGTCGTGTTTTTCTGTACAGAATTTGAATCCGTTTACTTTACACCAAACATACATAGACGAGTACATACTTGGACCTTCTCCTAAGATCTTGAGGTCTCTTGATATGTCGTTAATTTCTGCTAAATGGGCGACCTATATATGTATCCGAAATGTAGTTGTTAATATGAATAAGAAGAGTTAGGATATATGGTTTGTAATTTACTCACTCGATGCTTGAAATATGCGGCAAACGTTTCTCCACTGGACTCGTTGTTATAATCTCTACAAATAGATCGAATGCTAATTAGTAACACTCTTTAATGCTAATTAGTAACAGCAACATTGAATCTTACATGTAAAAAGGTTCTGCTTCGGGACAATTTTTTAAAATGTAAGAATGAGCTGTCACTCGATCGATATAATCCAAGTTGTATACTTTTCCGTTAGATAGGTCTTCCAATGATGCAAATATTGAAATGCCCGAGATTTCAGGTTGTGCATTTTCTTGATCTTGTTCCTCCATATACCTGGCACATAAACTAATACTTTCGTTAACAAGATAGCTCTCGCTTATAGAGGCTTCGGGGTGGTTATTATTCCGCAAATATCTTTTCATTGTACCCATGTAATGTTCAAACGGATACATCCATCGATACTGAACAGGTCCTCCAAGCAAAGCCTCAAATGACAAGTGAACCGGGAGATGCATCATGATGTCTAAGATTGACGGCGGAAAAATCATTTCAAATTTGCAAAGTGTTAATGTAATATCCATGTACAATTGTTCTAGGTCCTCTTGAATCAATTCTTTGAAGCACAACAACCGAAAGAAACGATACAAATTTACTAACGCATCATACACATACTCTGGAAGCAATCCACGAGTTGCTAAAGGAATTAGATATTCCAACAAAATGTGACAATCATGACTCTTTAATCCTGAAAGTTTTTTCTCTTCAAATTTTACACAACCCCCGATATTTGAGCAAAACCCATCAGGCAACTTGAGATCTTTCAAGAAGTTACAAAGACGTATTTTATTTTCGGATGTCAAAGTGAAAGGCGCTTCTGGATAATGAACAACTCCTTCATCATTTATAGGATGTAACCATGATTTTATGCCTAAGAGTTCTAAGTCTTTACGGGCTTTAGGACCATCCTTAGTCTTCTCTTTCACATTCATTATTGTTCCCAACACGCTATCACATATATTTTTCTCAATATGCATCACATCCAAATTATGTCTCAATAATAGCGATTTCCAATAAGGTAGACGGAAGAAAATGCTAAGTTTGTTCCAATTGTCTCCCCGCGTTTCATGATATATCTTGGTTCTCTTGCTCATATCCGCACTAAGAATAATGTCTTCTAGGTCTCGTACTTGCTCATAACTTTCTTGCCCCGTTAACAATCTAGGGGGATCTCTATAATCAGTTCGACCATCAAACGACTCTTTATCCCTTCTGTATTTGTGCTTCGGTGGAAGGAAACGTCTGTGACCCAAGTAACATTGTTTGGAACCATGAACCAATCGAAGGGATACCGTGTCGTTGTTACAACAAGGACAAGCAAATTTACCTTTCGTACTCCAGCCTGATAAATTCGCGTATGCGGGAAAGTCGTTAATGGTCCACAACAACGCCGCTCGCATGTTAAAGTATTGCGAGGTGTGTGCATCAAACGTTTTCACACCTGTTTGCCACAGTTCATTCAACTCTTCGATCAATGGCTGGAGAAATATGTCAATTGCATCTCCCAGACTCTTTGGACCCGGAATTAACATAGATAAGATGAAATTGCTAGAATCCATACAAGTCGTGGGTGACACATTATAAGGAACGAGAATAACCGGCCAAACACTATATGATTTTTTCCCATTTACAAATGGCTGAAACCCATCGCTTGATAAACCCAGTCTTACGTTTCGAGATTTTGAAGCAAAATCTGTATAATTTTCATCAAACGTCTTCCAAGTTAAGGAATCAACGGGATGTCTCAACGTATCACTATCAACTCTTCCTTCTTTATGCCATCTCATCATTGGAGCCGTTTTTGAGGACATGTATAGTCTTTGCAGTCTTGGTATTAAAGGGAAATATCTCAACACCTTTTTTGGAATGAATTTCCCGTTTTGCTTCTCCCAAACTGTCCCACTTGTTTGGTCGACTTTCCATCTTGAAAGACCGCAAACTCTGCAAGAATCTTCATTTATGTCGTCCTTCCAAAATAGCATACAGTTGTTCTTACATGCGTCTATCTTGTCATATTTTAGCCCGATATCAGTAATGAATTTTTTACTTTCGTAGTATGAGTTTGGTAATTGAGCGTCAATCGGTAATATGTAGTCTTTAAGCAGACGCAGCAACATATCGAACGAAGAATTCGTCCATTGACATACATTTTTAATGTGAAGTAGTTTCAGTAGTGCCGATGATTTCGTTATTCGAGCACCTTCATACAATGGCCGTTTGCAATCATCAAGCAATTTATAAAATCTATGCGCATCTTCGACTGGTTCATCGTTATCCGGGACGTCATTAACGTTGGGGAACATATCGTTTATAAATTCGTGCATATAACGTTCTTCGTTGACCTCTTCATTAACTGTATTATTCATCTCCGGTCTCGCATCGTTGAATTCCGGCACGGCATCCTCCGACTAATCATCGTCATCATCATCATCATCATCATCGAAGTCATCGGCATCTTCATCGACATCGTCATTCAACACTTGAGTAGTACGTCTTTTTTCTCCATGAAAATACCAATACTGATAATGCACATTTATTCCATAAACAATGAGGTGAGTCTTCACTTCGTCTATTTCTATAAACGGCGTGTTCAAGCATTTCACGCAGGGACATTTCACGGTTTGTCGGGATGTACTCCTAACAGCATACTCGAGGAATTTGTCAACACCTTCCTCGTAATCTGGATGATCTCGACGTAAGGTCATCCAACTTTTATCGGGTACTTCCATATTTCTAATAAAATGGAACACAACCCGCATTATTATTTACTTATATTTCACTAAATTAATTAGGCTTACATAATGCTAACATAATTTATATCTAATCTATCATTATCCAACCAATAATCTATTTCATCTAACATTATCGAACCCCAATTCAACCTAAACAAACAATATTTCATTCATATACATTTCAATAATATCTAACATTCTCCAAGCCAAATTTCACCTAAACAAACATTAATATGTCATTCATATACATTTCAAACCTAATCTAACATTATCCAAGCCAAATTCCACCTAAACAAACAATATTTCATCATAAACATTTCAAATCTAGTCTAACCTAATCTAACCAATCTAGCACGGCAGTCTTCAATCTTGCCTAATTCAAATAACCAATCATCATTAATCTAACCCATTTATTAAACTAATCAAACCTAGTCAAACACTATTTCAATCATATATAATTCAAATAATTCAATTCATACCTAAAATCCAATATAGTACAAACAATGCAATTCTAACTTAAAATCCAATATAATCCTAATTAACAACATAAAAATCCTTAAAAACTGACCTTTTTCAGCAGTTGTGGCGGCGACGGTGGAGGAGGCAGCTGAAGGTGGAATAACCTCGGCGATCTTCAAGAGACGGACGGTCCTAATCCAAAATCAGACAAAATCAAACCACAATGTCAAACTTAAATTTGACATAAATCCACCAAAGTTCAAACTAAATCATAGACCAAACAAAATATAATCTAACAAACCTAATCTAACAAATCAATATAAAAACCAAATCTAACCGAAATATTGAACATATAACCTAAATCTAACATTAATCAAACAATTTCAAACCAAATCTAATAACCAAAATCAAATCTAATCCAAACAATTCAATTCTAACATAATCTCAATAACTATCAATGAAACCAAATATCCAAACCTAAAAACAAACTCAATATAAACCAATTTTGTACATTAATCAAACCTAATAACCAAACCTAAATCAAAATCAATAATCAAACCAAAATCAAACCTCAATCAAATCCAATATAAACCAATTTTTAACATTAATCAAACCAAAATCAAACCTCAATCAAACCTCAATCAAACTAAAATCAAACCAATCTAAACTAATAAACAACAATTTAAACCATAATCCTAAATTAAACAAAATCTAACATAAATCAACCTAAATCTAACAATTACAAACCAAATCTAACATATACAAAGCAAATCTAACATATATATCATTAATAATTCCTAAAAACTAACCCTAAATCTAACAAATCCTAAAAACTAACCATAAATCTAGCAAATCCTAAATACTAACCCTGAAGTTAGAAACTGACCTTCAATCAGATGGACGGCGGAGGCGCGGCTGAGAGCGGCGGAGGTGCGGCGGCAGTTCTTCAACCGGATCCGCGGCAGATCTTCAACTGGAGAGGCGGAGAGACGTCTTCGCGGCTTCAACAGGGGCGGCGTCTTGGCGGCGTCGTCTTCTACGGGCGGCGTTGTCTTCTTCAGTCGATCGGATGGCGGGGCTTCTGGTTGGCGGCGCTGGCGAAGAGGAGCGGCTGGAGAGGGAGAAAGCAGAGAAGAAACGGGGAAAAGAGAAAGAGAATGGTTTTTTTAATTAAATAGTTGGTTACCGAGAGTTATATTAAAACTCTCGGTTTTTTATTATAATAAAACCGAGAGTTATATGAAAACTCTCGGTTTTTATTATAATTAAAAACCGAGAGTTTTCATATAACTCTCGGTTTTTAATGTTCAAATTCTGAGAGTTTTAATATAACTCTCGGTTTTTAATGTATAAATACATTTTTACAATTAAATTTAAATACACAAAAACGAGAGGCTTTGGTAAATCTTTCGTTTTTTATGCATATTTCCGAAAGTTATATATTTAACTTTCGGTTTTACAACATGACAACTTGTTAAATTATTTGGATTCTCACTTTCTAATAACGTTGAACAACATTAATTTAACACATTTGATATCCTTAAAACATTTCCCAATCCATATGATCAAACATTACACAAATACATAGGATAATCAAACATAAACATCCATATACACTTCTATATATAATCAAACACATTCATAAACATTTTAACATTAAAGAAAATTTAAATTTTTAAAATTAAAACACACACTTGATTATATTACTTAGGAGTCTAGATTGGAAGGTAGAAAACCAATTAATTTAACAATTTTGTGAAATGATAATTCCGAAAGTTATATAATTAACTTTCGGAAATATCCATCAAAACCGAAGGAATTATATAAAACCCTCGTTCTTGAGAAATGTAAAATCCGAAAGTTTTTAGAAAACTTTCGGTTTTGATGGTTATTTCCGAAAGTTAATTATATAACTTTCGGAATTAGCACTTGACAAATTGATAAATTCTTTGGTTTTTCACCTTCTAATGACCTATAACAATATTAATTTACCACATTTGATGTCTTTAAAATATTGCACAATCCATATGATCAAACATTACCTACATTCATAAGATAATCAAACATGAACATTCATATAGACTTCTTTATAATAATCAAACACAATCATAAATATTTAAACATGAAACACAATATTAATTTTTAAAATACAACACGAAATTGATTATATTAGTTAGAAGTTAAGATTAGTGGGTTAAAAACAAAATAATTGAACAAACTATGTAGTGTTAAAACCGAAAGTTATAAAATTAACTTTCGGTTTTGATGTGTATTTACGAAGGTTTTAAATATATCTCTCGGTCTTGACCTTGATCAGAAGTTTTTTGGGAATTGTTAAAACCGAAGGTTCATTTGAAAACCTTCGGTTTTTACCCTTCCCCATACTTAGAAAAAAATCTGATTTTCTTAATGTGAGGTCAAAACCGAAGGTTTATTTGAAAACCTTCGGTTTTCCCCTTCCCCATACTTAGAAAAAAATCTGATTTTTTTAATGTGAGGTCAAAACCGAAGGTTTATTTGAAAACCTTCGGTTTTTACCCTTCCCCATACTTAGAAAAAAATCTGATTTTTTTAATGTGAGGTCAAAACCGAAGGTTTATTTGAAAACCTTCGGTTTTTACCCTTCCCCAGATTTTTTTAATGTGAGGTCAAAACCGAAGGTTTATTTGAAAACCTTCGGTTTCACCCTTCCCCATACTTAGAAAAAAATCTGATTTTTTTAATGTGAGGTCAAAACCGAAGGTTTATTTGAAAACCTTCGGTTTTTACCCTTCCCCATACTTAGAAAAAAATCTGATTTTTTTAATGTGAGTTCAAAACCGAAGGTTCATTTGAAAACCTTCGGTTTTTACCCTTCCCCATACTTAGAAAAAAATCTGATTTTTTTAATGTGAGGTCAAAACCGAAGGTTTATTTGAAAACCTTCGGTTTTTACCTCAATATTTTAAAAAACAATTGGTCAAAACCGAAGGTTTTCAAATAAACCCTCGGTTTTGGCGATGCGGTTTTTTTTAAAAAAAAAGGTGAAAAGTCCACAAAACATAATTATTTAAAACATATTAAACCAATCCAAACAAACATAATAACAATAATTCATAAATATTAAAATATAACGCATAAAATTAAATATTAATTGTCATATAAACCCATAATAAATCCGTAAATAAATCTAGAAATTAATTATTAGATGGGGTGGAAGGAGGGGGTGGTTGATTCAGTCGACTCCTCAACAAGACAAGTTCCTGTTCGAGATTCTCTAATCTCTGAGATATTTCGGCCCGGTCCGCTTTGATTTCACTGAGCAAACGACCTCTTCCGGCATCCCTTAATCGGATTTGTTCCATTTCCAGCATCATCTTTCTGCCCTCTTCCTCACGTGCCGTAATTTCTGATTGTGTTATCAGATTCTAGTAACACGGATGCAGTTTCTCCGGTGTACGTCGAAGTCTCTTCCATGACGTCGAATCACCCATATCCTAAATGCATTTCAAATATATGTATATATATATATATATTAATCAAACAAAATAACGTAAAATAACATAAATCTAGATCTATAATATATATATATATATATAAACTTAAGAAATTTATATCTTACAATAAACAAAACAAAAAAAAAACAAATCAAAAAAATAATTACCTGAAGAGAGGAGAAGAACCCGCGGCTTGGAGGAGGCAGGCGGCGGCGGCGGCGGAAGAGAGAGAAAGGAGAGATGAGTGGAATGAAAAAGAGAAGGTTAGGGGTTTGTATTTATAGAGGTTGAGGCCGAAAGTTTTCATAAAACTTTCGGTTTTGATATTAGTCAAAACCGAGGGTTTATTAAAAAACCTTCGGAAAAAACAATTTCAAAAATTAGAATTTTTTTTTAATGAGCAAAACCGAAGGTTCTTTGTAAAACTTTCGGAAATGAAATTTTCAAAAAAGGCAAAACCGAAGGGTCTTTGAATAACCTTCGCAATTAAAAACCAAGGGATTTCAAAACCGAAGGGTTTTCCAAAAAACCTTCGCAAATAACCCACATCCAACACTTAGAATTTTTTTGGGTTTTTTGGGAAGGTAAAAACCGAAAGTTCTATGTAAAACTTTCGGCAATAATGAATAAACCCGAAGGTTTTACACCCTCTCGGAATCTATTTTTAATCCCGAAGAATTTGTTCCTCTCGGGAGTATTTAGGAGAGGTTTACAAAACCTTCGGGAAAAACCGTCGGTAAAGGTCCTTTTTTACCAGTGTATAATTTGTAAAAATAACCGATACAATTTGGCTTCAAGAATTCACAATAAATATGAGCAAAAATTATTATAATTAAACATAGAAATTATTTGTTATGTTTAGAATGAAAAATGTATATGCATAGTAAAGAACATAATGAATGAAGGAAAAAAAAGATCTATATCAGCACTAACATTAAAGTACACAAATTAAAAAAGTAGTTGTCCACAAACACGTACTAATTTTATGGTGGTCTTAGTGACCCGAATGCAATTTGACCTAACATACTACTTGAGTTGACAATCACAATAAACACCCGAGACAAATGTATAAGAAAAAGTAATTCAATAACTAAGTTGTTAAATATATAAATACATATTACTAAGAACTATTTTAAAGAAATTATTTCTAAAAATGAGAAAAATGTAGTCATTATCTAATCATCTCTTTTTTATTATAATATAATATTTCAATTTTGAATTCATTTTCCTATTAAAAGATTCATATTTACAGAGCATTTATATATTATGCAACCTTACAGAAACATCATATAAACAGTAAAATAAAAATATTAATAAAATAATTATATTTTTATATTTTAAACTATAGTATTATTGAATTTAAAAGTAAATAACACTATAAAATAAAATAAATTGACCCAAATTGTTGATCAAATTTATTTATATTATACTTATATTATACACATGAAAAAAGTTGTTATAATTAATTGTATCAATTATAATCTTGCACAAATATATATGTCTTTTAATAAGTTTTATCTAGAAATGTTATAATTATAATGTAAGAATTAATCAATTAATATTTTATTAAGTTTAATTAATTTGTTAATGTAGTCAACGAAATTAAAAACTTCTCACCTTAAAATACCAAAAAACTAATTTATGAACTTTGAATTAGAATACAAATTTTGTTAGAAGGAATCATGTATCTGGGTTTAGCATATTACTTCCCCTTAACAAATAATCAAATTATTTTACATAACACAATTGTATATTTAGTCATATAAGTATGTATATATATCTTATCATCTTCATTATAATTTCCAAAGATTCTAGGTGACACCACAAACACTTTAAAAGATGGGAAACACCAAACTGATTTCCATTCGAGATAGTCCAACGTCCAATCAGTATTGACCCTTACCAACCAGATCTTTCAAGCTATAATCGTATTTCCTAATAAGTCAATATCAACATAAAAAAGGTTGGGTGGGTTATTATTCAATACAATTTGGAAAATCAAATGTTAATGTTCACCCATGGCTATTGAATATGTTTTGGTTTGTATTAACCAATAACCACTTAGATTTTTCTATTAAATATTGCATGATTTTAAGAAAAAATATTGTATTTTTGAATTATAAAACATATATTAATTTATAAATATTTATTGAAATTAAAGTTACTGTTAAAATATCTAATACTGACATATTTTTTTTTAAATGATTCTATTATAATATCAAACTCTTTCTTTACTTATGTAATTATCAAACCGGTCTTAAATGAGTGTAACCAAAGTATAATCGAATTTAAATTTATTTAAAAACTGACTCAACTGCGTTCACATTTAAGTTATATTTTAATTATGTTTATATTTATATATCTCAATCTAAAGGAGGAGTTGTTAAATAATGGAGATATTTATTATGTGAATAAATACAATTTTCAATATTAAATTTTTAGAGAGGTGAAGAGATGGTACAAACTGATTTGGAATTACAAAACAAGTTCAACAAAATTACCTAATTAATTACCTATTTAATGAGTGCTTCAACTCTTTTTATATTTTGTTGGATCATTTCAGCCATCGAGAAATAAAAACTTATTCACTTAAAAATCTGAAAATTTAGAAGTTCTTTAATTTTGAACATCTTTAAAAGTATAGCCATGTGAAAGAGTTTATTGGTGATAAATATGCTCATACAATGTGCTAGAAACCAAACCATCATTCTTCAAATTAATTAACCAAATTTTGAATATTGTTAAATTTAAAATTAACTTAAGCGGCCAACGATTACAAGTTTTGAATATTTAGAATAAATAATTAAAAAGGGAGAAATTGTTAGATAAATTAGATAATTAATTAATAGTAAATTAATTATCTAAACAAAACTAACCAAGTTAATTTTTGTGCAGATAAAGAAAAACCGAAACTACAATGTCTTGTCTTAAAAGAAAATAAGCAAACAAACTCAGCAAATCGGTCTTATGATTGGTTTTATGATCGGTTCTATAAAGACGACGCAAATCGGTCTTATGATCGGTCTTATCGTCGACTATTTGCATGTTTGACTATTTAAGAAAACCGGTCATATTCTCGGTAGTGAATGCACGGAGCAACTAGTCTATCAAATCAGTTATTTGATCAGTATTATATTCGGTTACTCGTATGTTTGACTATTTAAGAAAAATCTTTTTTATACTCGGTTCTATAAAGGCTGTGCGATCGGTAAAATGGCCGGCTATTCAGCAAAACCGGTTTTATACTTCGGTCTTATAAAGACGGCGCGTTCGGCTATATCTTTGGTAATGTAATCGATTTTATGCTCGACTTTTCCTAAGGAAGTGGAATCGGTTTTTAAATCACTTCAGTACTATATTAGAAATTGGTTTTTCCATCACTTAGATAATATATGCACAATCGATATTATAAATCCAAAGGTAACTTGACCAGTTATTCTCAGAATGTGAAATCAGTAACTCAATCTTGGTTGTCTGACCAGCCTGATGCAAGAAGAGGAACCGGTTTATGATAAGTTAACTTTACACTAAACACAGCCAACAGTTTTCTATTTAGTGATAGACAGAACAATTCCGGTAAATACAGAAGGGAACCTTCACATGTATAGACTACATCAGTACCTCTTTTATACAAGTCTGAAAAGAACTTCTTGATAGCAGAAGTTTGGCCAAATTATCCAACACCTATTTCGGTATAAGTCCGATAACAGTAATTGAAGGCAGATATCTATCACGCTACTCTAGATAGTCAAATTAGTAGAAGACAAATCTACCAGTTGATCTACTTCTTGGAATGTATCAACCTCATTAAATGTCATGTTGATCTATCAAAATACCAGTTGTACTACTCGGATCCTCAACCAATCAGATCCAAGAAATTATGTACTATCAAGGAATATATCCGTTAAAGAAGAAGAATGTTGTCATATTCCTATTTAAGAGAACTCAACTCAACCGGATAAATAACCCCCTTTTGACAATGATACAACCTTATGCGATAACATTCTGTTCAAGCTTTCAAATCTGTTCACATTTACATATTGTTTTAGCTTTCAAGTCAGTGTGTGTTAGAATCTCACGTGTATTACAAGTTCAACTATTCTTTGTGAGTAGTGAGTGTTGTAAGTTGACAGAATCTGTTTCTGTTCAACAGAGTGAGCGTAGTAAGAAGTCGAAAACGAGTAGTAAATAAGCCTCGGGTGTTCGACGTACGTATTGTAAACCGTTTGAATATTCTAAATGAATATCTTTCTCAACGTTTAAGAAGAAGGGGTGACGTAGGAGCTTTATCTCTGAACATCCATAAATCATGTGTTGTGGTTCTTTTGTACTTTGTGTCCTCCTATTGCTGTCTAAATCGTGCTTGTGTTGCTTCAAGTTGAAACGAACAGTTCTGCACTTGAACTCGGTTCAAGAGTTTGTGACAACTTGCGTAGTATTAAGACCGATAGTAACCTCTAACAGAATTATTATCAACCGGCGTGTGTGTAAGCGCTTACTCCTAGCGAGACCCCAGTCTTCTTCGACGATCCCGATCCTAACACAATGTGTTCGTGTTATATTCCCACAACATAATATTTAGTGATGCAAAAGAAAAAAGTTTTAAAGTGGTTAGCCAATAAGAGAGGATAGTAGAGAATACTCTTACATCTTTGACTCAATAGAGTGAATAATTTTACAATAATATTAAGTATTCATATAATTGATAATCATTTTCGGCTTAATAGAACATTGTGGCGCAGAGAAATAAGCATTGTATTTTTTTTCTCAATTCTCAAGAATTTCAGAATATACACCAAAAAGAAAAGCTCAATTCAATCTAGATTCCTATTATAACAATCGATTGAGAAAGGAAGTATACCAATTAAAGACCAAATAAGCTTAAGGTCATTTGGAAACAATTCTTGATATTTCTATTTCTCAAAAATGAATTAAAACTCTCACATGTGCCAACATTATCAAACATTAATAGTTTCTAAAATTCAAATTAAAACACTCTCATACAAGTTTGATCAATTACACCACACTTTTATCAATTAAGAATTTTCACAAATGAAATGTGAAATCAATGACACTATATTTATAATTAATGAACCTTTAAAATTATACCTTCCTACTACCACAAAGTATTTAATACCTTTTATATCACATATAAATACAACCCGCAGACAAACCATTAAAATTTAATATAGTGATGGACTTTCGTGTGCTTCAAATGATCTTTATAAATTTTGGCAGGAAAATCAGTGTTAATTATCATTTTTTTGAGGAGTAAATATTTAGTGAGCATATGACTTCCATTCTTTTCCTAGATACTTTAAAGTTTGTTTATTGTATGTTTTTTGATATTTTTGTTATTTGGGTATTACATAATTTTTTTTTTTTATCAATTTTCTTTCTACTAACTATTAAATAACTCATTTTATTAACTAAAATACCGTTGTTATATCTTTAAAAAAAATTATTTTGATAATAATAAGTATTTATTGTGTATAAACATTATTATCCTCATTAATTGTCCTACAAGTCGATTTTACTCTGATCTTAGGAATTTTCACACTAAAATGCGTCTTAGTATTCACTTTGACTTGATCAAGTGGTTGATTTTGACCGATATTTAAATCGTGATACTAAATTTTTAAACCATATTTTATATTATTTATTTAAATTTTTTACATATAAATTAATTGTTCATTTAAATATTCAAAAAAATATTAGAAAAAGGTTTATGGAAACATTAAACCAAAGAATAATTACTTTTATTACAAATTAATTTTAGAAATATTTTTTATTATATGAACAAGTTTTTTTTAGATAGTGTCATGTTAGATTCAAATATTATTTAAACAAAACTGCTAAAGATGTTAATGTCGGTGAATGTGTATATTAAAACTAAGGGTTTTGGTGTGTATCATCACTATTACCGTGCACCACCGTTGTATACCAGAACCGCCTCCTTCTCCATGCCCCAATTATTATTTTCTATATTTGCTGTTAATCTTTTAGAAAGTGTAATTTATGGAATTTTCTATATTTACTTTTATCTCCTTTTATTCTCAAGTTTGTGCTTATAAACGTGACCAATTTTTGGAGCTTATGATTTATCAATGGTTGTTATTCATCCGTATCAGAAATGAGTAAAACTAATTTTCCTTAATCATATCTCTTTTAAGTCTTGCAACACTAAGCAATAAAGTTGTAAAAGTAGTTTTATTTTGATGTATAAATTTGAACAAGGTAATTGTAATACCTTTTATAAATAAAATTATATTAATTAAAAATAATTATGTTTAAATATTAGATCTGAATTAAATTTATGATATTACAAATAAATTTTACAATAAAACGCATAATATATATTAAATTTGATATAGTATAAAATAATTACTATAATTATACGTTTAATGAATTTGGGCAAGAGTATACTAAATTCTTTTTAAATGATAAAATTATAAAGAATTGTAATATATTGTAAATTAAAATTATTATAAAGAAATAAAATTAAAACTTTTATAAAATATAAAAAAAAAATGTGATATTATTTATTTATTTATTTAGGTCTATTATAAAATCATAGAAAAAATGTTAAATACAAAAATTTGGATTGCAAGATTAATTATCAAATTATTTGTAATTGATAATTTTATGAAGAAAATTTTGAAATTTGTAACAAATTGTAAAGAAAATAACTAACTAGGTATATTTTAAGTATTATTAAAATAATGAACAAATAATGTGAAAAATGAAGTAAAAATAGTTTATCATTCGAAATCACACATTTATGTTAGATGCTTTATTTTTTAGGTTTAGCCATTCTAATGACACAATAAGAAATTAGTTTGTTCTAAATTATAGGGATATTTATAAATTAAAATTTCGTTTTTTTATGAAAAATAACAAGAAGTTGATAAGTCCAAAAAAAAAAAAAAACTTTAAGTTTGTTGTATTAACCAGACAAAAGCAAAATAAAAGTTTTTTTTTAGGCTAAAAAAAATATTATAGCAGGGGCACGAACTTAGATCACTTACAGGGAAGGATCTATGTAGGGCTCGGGTGGGTTGAAGCCCACACCGAAAATAAAATAAAAAAATTTAATTTTTTTTTACAGTTCAAATTTGATTATAAACACTAATTTTTCTTTAAAAAATTTAATATACTTCAGTAATTTTTTATCTAATTATTAAAAAATGTTAAAAACTTACCTTTATTCACTAATTTTATTCAGAATTTTTTCATTATTTTTTAAGTCTTCCCCAAATTTTTAAGAGCCCAACATAATCCTAATTCATAGTACCGTCCCTAATCACTTGGATGAAAAATACGATTTACGATTTATTATCACTATATTACAAATGTATAAACCTATCATATTAATTATATCTCACCATGATCACTATATTACAAATGTATAAACCTGTCATATTAATTATATCTCACCAATCATGTTTGCCCCGGTTTGGTTCCGTCACTACGAATGTATATCTTGTGAAGGAATGTATATCTTGTGAAGGTATTTTCAATTTCTCACTAAATGTATATCTTGTGAAGGTAAAATATCTTTTTGTTATTAGTGTTGGGTGTAGACCACATGTGCATGAATATATTTAGATAAATGATAATTAAATTTTTAAAAACATTTCTATTTACAAATGCATCAATTGCTAACCATATGTATAATCTTTCGGAAACAAATTTTTTTTTTTTGCTTTTATGATAAATTTATTATTACTCATTCACATTTTCAAACATCATTTATTATAATTGTTTTTAGCAAAAAACCATTAGCATGAAAGAATCTATAAGATATTATGTTCTTCAGTATTGAATCTTTTTGTGCTGAATGATGTATTATAATTCTTACTAGGTGATTAATATAATATATGTTTTTGATAGAAATTGTCCATTTATAACATGAGCAATCTTAACCTTGTAAAGAATAAAGTTTAAACATAGACCAAATATATTTTGAATGAATAAAAATAAACATATTAATGATTAAAAAATTAAAAAAATTCAATAATATTAATATTGGTAAAATATTTTAAAATATAATTATCATCAAACAATAACATCTAAGATGTAGCTATAAAAATTCTCTCAGATACCAATTTTACATCCGTTGCGCAGATAGCTGACAGGTTTCGAGCAGAGAATAGATGCTCAGGTTCGGATCAAAGATCTTCGTGAGACGACCCATTCACTTTGAGAAACGAGCGTGGGGCTTGAAGACCCTTGGACCACTGGCTCCTTTGGGCATATGATTCTTCCTTCTCTAAGCTTTTAGAAGGTTCCATTCTTTTTGGCGACAACCTGTAGCATTGGCGACGAGTGGGTTTTTTATTTTATTTTTTCTTATTTTTTCGAATATGGGAATTGCAATAATTGAGCTAAATAGACCGAACATGCCTTTACCCAACCCATTTTTTTTATATTCTTGAGTATTGAATTATTTAATACTTAATTACGCAATTTCATTATTTTAGATGATCCCAACTGATATTCACTCTTTCATTAGAATGAACATCTATCAACATTTGCGTGGTGGAAGTAAATCTCAACGGAGGGAGCAAGAGGTTGAGAAATTGCGTATTAAATTACAAAAGAAGACTTTAAAAAGAGAACAACTGGAGAGAATGTAGTTTTTTAGTCAAAAAAGAGAATCATAAGAGATAGGAAGACAAGCTCTTGAGGAACAAAGACAAATGGAAAGACAAATAGAAGAATTTCAGAACCAGTTGGCGGCGTTTATGGCGAGATATCCTCCACTTCCACCTCTGGATAATCTGGTATATGATGCTTTTATCTTTATATACTTTGACGACATATGGGATAATTGGGATTTTGGTTTAATAGATGATTGTAATTATAAATGAATTGAGATTTAGGTTTATTGGATAATTGTATTTTTGGATTATTGGGATTTTAGTATATAAAATTCGGTATATCTAATTTGTATATGATTTAAGTTTGAAATTTCTTGGTTTAAAATAGGTAATATTTAGTGTATAAATGTTTTATTCAAAAAAAAACTTATTATATCCGATAGATATATGATTATGCCCTCTCTAACACTTTAAAGTTAGTTCTGAAAGTATTAGCGTTGCTCTAGTTAATATTTGAAAGTCATCTCCAAGAGCGTTAACACTGCTGTCTGTAACAATTTATAGTTATCTCTGAGAGCTTTATATGCTCTCGGTTTTAAGTTATCTCCGAAGGCTTTATTTTCCCTCACATATATCTTTTTTTTCAGCGACAGCTTTATCACCAAGACGCTGCGAGAGCGTTAATCGCTTTCGGTGAATTCTGTAACCGAAGGCATATAGCCTTTGTCCGAGAGTTTTTTCCGTTCTTAGAAAACAATTTTTTACTAGCGAATAAACATATTGATCATTTAAAATAATAAAGAAAAATTATTAACAATAAGATTAAAAATTGTTTGAACATAATTATCATTAAAGCAGACTTATCAAATATGTAAGTTATCTTATACTCAGACCTGATAACATTTTATTATATCTAAAGTTCTCAAACCGACTTTTTGTAAGATAATTTATATATAAAAAATTTATATATTTACATCATCTCTAATATTTTGTGTACATAAGTAGTAGTAGGAATAATAATGACTTTTTATAAGTTAAAATATTTGTTTTAAGTATTGTTTTGAAATATTATTTAATATTACTTGAAAAAAATATTAAATATTTTAAGTATGTAATTTTAATCATTAAAATAAAAAATAAGTTGAAAATTTTAATAAATTTATTGAATATAAGTAATTAATGTGATTTTTTTATATTTTTGAAAAACAATTAAAAGAAAATTATATATAATATATATATATATATGCATATCGATGAATTTTTATTTGATTAAAAACTAATTTTAGAGTAATTTTGTGATATATTATTAATATTAAATTAAAAAAAAGATATAGAGTATTTTTTATTTGTAATTTTAATCGCTATAATTAAATTGAAATTAATATAATAAATTTTAAAACATAAATAAATAATAAATATTTAACTTATTATACTAATCGTGATAAATTAATTAATTTAAATAAATTATAATATTGAATAAATAATAAAATTATTGTTGGCCAAAAATAATATTTTATACATACTATGGATATATTTATAAAAGGACATAGACCTAAAAAACCTTCAAACTTATTTTGCTCTAATTATTTTTTTCTTTCTGTTGTCATCTTTTCTACTGCAACAGTTTTCAATTCCTTAAAATTTTACCTGAATCAATTGAGATTAGAGTCATGTTAAGATTTAAATATCATTTAAATCAAATTTCTAAAAATATTAATGTCAATGATGGTCTATATAGAAATTAAGGGTTTTGGGGATGTGTCACCTCAATCACTGTTCTCCTACCGCTGTATATCACCGCCTCCTTAAGCATTTCCCCAAATATTATTCTATATGAATGCTTGTAATCCTCTAAAAAAATGTAATTATATGAAATTTTTGTATCTCCTTTTATTCTCAAGTTTGTATTTTTGGAATTGGTTAATTTCTGGAACTTAGGAATTATCATGGTTTTTATTCATCCTTATCTCAAACTAGGAAAACCAAATTTTCCTTAATCAGATCTATTTTAAGTCTTGCAAATCTAGCCAATAAAGTTGTAAAAGTATTTATTTTTATGTATAAGATTGAACAATGTAATTGTAATACCTTTTATGAAATAAAATAAAATTAACTAAATTTGTTTTTCCTTTTTAGTTATTAGATCTAAATTAAATTTATGATATTACAAATAAATTTTACAAGAAAATATATATATATATTATAATATACTCAATTTGATGTAGGTTTAAAATTATCACTATAATTATGCATTTCATTAATTTGGGACCATTATACCAAATTATCTTGAAATGATAAAATTATATAAGAATTGTAATATATTGAAAATTTAAATTATTATAAAGAAAAAAAAATTAATACTCTTATAAATATGAAAAAAATAGTAATATTATATATTTAATTGTGTTTATTATAAAAAAAAACTATTAAACAGAAAAATTTGGATTGAAAATCACATATCAAATTATTTATAATTTATAATTGTATCAAATAAATTCTGAAATTTGTGACAAAATATAAAGAGAGTAATTAACTAGGTATAATTTATGCAATGCTAAAGTTAATCCATTAATAAATAATGAGGAAAAATGAAGTAAAAATATTTTATCATTTGAAATCACACATTTAGGTTATATACTTTGTTTCTTAGGGTTATCAATTCAAATAATTTTAATGAGACAAAAGGATAATGGTTGAAATTTGTGATATTGTTATAAATTATAGGGAAATTAATAAATTAAAATGATTTTTTTTGTAAAAAAGAATAAGTTAAGAAATTAAAAAAAAACTTTTAGCTTACTATTTTTTTTATTGACACCTGATAGTAGTAGAATAATTTATTTCGTTGATAAATCTGAAAAAAATAATTAATTTTATAATTTTTTTAATTGACCTAAATTAGAAAATAATAACAATCAATTTTTATTGTGACAAGACAAGAAAAATCTTCAGCACAAACGGGTCGAGACGGGTCGAGACGGGTCGAGACGTACAAGTTTAGGGAAGTAAAGTCTTTAGCATGAATGGGCGGGACTTGATCAAATGTTCATCCCTAGTTGACAATATCTACTTATATAATCTACACATCCAAATAAAAATACAACAAAAATAATATGTTCTAACCAAATATTGAGATTTACATATATATATATATGTAACGAGAATAACTAAATTTCTAAAATAATTTATAATATTAAATATTGAGGATAAGTTTGTTATGGAATATACAATTGTACATATCTTAAATTATAAGAGTTGTTTGGTGGATTAATATTTATATGAACAATATTAATTAAGTATAAGATAGTACCTAATATTTTTTTTTGGAAAACATAATACTTACTATCACCTAGTACAAGAAGGTATAAAATTTTATATTCCTTTTTTATCTTTTAATTTTATAAAACTATTCAAATTTTAATTTTTTTTGTATTATATTTAAAATATAATAATAATAATAATAAACTATAACTAAATATTAATTTATATTTAACTATATTTTGTTTTTTCAATTTAAATAATAATATTATAAATAAACAATTATACCATTATAATTTCAATATTATTTTAAAAAATTATTATTATATTTTATTATATAAAAAAATTTATATTTATTTTAAATATAAAATATTTATAATGATGCAAAAATTTAAAATATTAATTAATAAATATATAAATTTTATTTATATAACTATATAAATTAAATTTAAGAAATTATATATAAAATAAAGTATTATTTATTTTAAAAATAAATTAATATGATAATAAAATATAATGTTTTTTAATTTCAATGAAATTATTAATTAAAACTATCTCTAAGATAAATATTAAAATAATAATTCAAAATTATTTTTTATAAATATAAGGTAAAATAGACTTTTACATTTCTTACTACTTTCTTATATCCCCAACCAAACACAAAATAATAAAACCTATATAATTTATACATATTTTATATTTCCAACTAATCACTAATAGAAAGAAATACAAGAATTCATAGCACGAATGAGAGAAAAAAAGAAAATTTTGGGATGATATTGTTTCTGATGGAAATGCTCTCATACATACATGGAGGGAATTCCGATTAATGAAGACAGTTGGAAGCTCATTCAAAGATGGAATATCCCCTATAAAATCATTACAAGGAAAGGAAGGTTCATATAGTTATTGTTCGATGACTTATTTGTAATTCAATTGTTTGTTGTTTTGTTTGTTCTATAATTCAGTTGTTTGAAACTCATTATGTTTTTTGAACAAAGTTAAGGTCTGTCTAGTTTTGTTTCTTGAAACTCATTTTCCCTCTTTTGAGGTTTTTAATTAAATGACACTAAGTCGTTTTCCAAAAAAAAGAACAATTTAAACTAAATAAATTATGAAAGAATAAACAATAAACATATTAATAATTTAAAATGACAAAGAAAAATTAACAGATTAAAAATTGTTTGAAATATAATTATCATTAAACTAGAATCACCAAATAACTAAGTTATCTAAGTCTTAAACCTAATAGCATTTTAGTATATCTAAAGTTCTCAAGTCAAATAAATCGTTCAAAATGAATTGAAAGCGTTAAGAATTAATTGAATATAATATCTAATGGTCAAATCGTATTCATTATGTTTTTATTTTTATCAATACGATCACAATTGTTCGGTTGGTCGATTCATTGTCAATGGAAACGCTCAAACTGACCAAATGTTTAAAAAAGACAAGAACGATACTTAAATCTTAAAACAACATCAATGAGTAATGTATTATAAATATTAGGTTACAACACATATGTAAAATAAAAAATGAGAGAACATTATGAATTATGAATGTTGTAATTACTTATTTGTAAACTATCAAGAATATTAACACTTAGTAGACAAATCTAATCTCAATTGTTGATTGATCCTTAATGTGTTGTTTAGTCTTAAAAAAATCTTAGTATAATGCACTTATGTTTTAGAGAACACATTTTTTTATTTTGTGAATCTTATAATTATAACATTTTTTATATAAATAAAATATAACTTTATTTATAACCGTTCTTTTACAAATTATACTAGTGAACTTTAATAATAACATTATTGATATATATTACAAATATTGTTTATAAATTGTGTTATCGGACCATATTCTTAATCTTATTTGTTCATATAAATCACATTAACTACTTTTGTTATTAATATATATATATATATATATATATATATATATATAATAATATAAATAATTTTTATTCTATTTAGTAAATCAGTTAATAGATCATACTTATCTTCAAATTGTTTAAATTGGATCTATCGAACCAACTAATTAACGATTTAAAATTTATATTATTTATCGGATCATTGCATTCTTTATCGCGTTTGATCACTCAACCTATTATACAAATTTTCATTGTTAGGTGGAAGGAGAGAAAAATTATCATGAGAGGGTAGCATGATTCTGGGCAATATTGAAGTTGAGGTACGTATTCCTTATTTTCTTTTTTTGAAAAAAATCCATGATAATTAAAAATATGATTTGTTTAAGTACACCAAAACAAAACATGAGATTCGTAAAATAAAAATACACAAAAAGAGAGAAAGTAAAACAAAAATTATAGACAACGTGCAACAAAATAATTAATGTGCATGAAAGTTCTAAGGAATGACAATGCTTTCTCCAACGACTCCACGTACTTTCCAAAATGAATTTCATCATAGATGTAAGTATATATTATCCATTTATAGTTACCTTTTAGATCCTTAAACTCATTAAGGCCTTGTTTGATGATTGGTTATTTGGATTTAATCCAATACCTTTTTGATGAAGGAAATTATCCTATATCTCATCATAAGGAATCATCAACACAAATACCAAATTGTGTGATATAATTCATATTCTTGGATTAAAATTCCATTAGCGTAAATTCTATTTTCTCTATTTAACCCAAATATCTCACATATTCATCCAATCAAGCTATAAGGCTGATTTTATTTGGATAATAGATATTCTCTAAGAAACAAAGAAAATAGTCTACTCCTACTACAATGAAATAGACAATCGACCCAAAAAACAAAAATTACTTCATAGGGGAGGTAACATGTAGTAATTCTTATATACAAACTAATTTGTTAAATTAAAGACAACCAAATATAAATTTAATGTTAACTGATTGTATTTAATGTTAACTGATTGTAGGCAATGCATGGACTTGAGGCCTCATTTGATAAGGAGCTGAGCTTGAACTAGAGTTGTTATTATTAATTTGTCTCGAATTGGTGGTGCAATAAAAGAGAATATTAAACAAAAAAAATTATATATTTTTGATGTATAATATTGATTTAAGAAAATGAGATTAATACAAAATAAATTATGATATTTTTTTATGGTTAAAACTAGGAAAATATTGTTACAATATTTTAGAAACTTTTGTCATAATATTAAAAATTGGGACAATAGATTAAGTATGTAGCCCGCAAACACACTTAACCATTTAACCAAGCGCAAAACTTGACATCTGACGGGCTCGAACCCAAGTTCATAGAGTTAGTATCAACCCCTTTGTCATAATATTATTATTATTATCAAGTTGAGACTTATTTAAAAATGTCGGTTGAACAATTTAGAAAGTTTACCCAATAAAGTTGTAAAGTAGGATTGAAAATTTTAATTGTAATACCTTTTAATCTAAGTGAAAAAAATTAAATTAGTTGAAATTTATTTTCCTATTTTGATATTAGATCTAAATTAAATTGATGATATTAAAAAAAAACCTTTTACAAATATATATATATATATATATATTATATTCAATTTGATGTAGGTATAAAATGATCACTACAATTATGGGTTTCATAAATTCGGGCACGTTTATATCAATTTTTTTTAAATGATAAAATTATATAAAAATTGTAATATATTGAAAATTTAAATTACTATAACGAAATAATTTTAAAACTCTTAAAAAATATGGAAAATGGTGATATTATATATTTAATTGTGTCTATTATCAAATTAGAGAACTAAAGTTAACCCATTAACAAATAATGAGAAAAATGAAGTAAAATTATTTTATCATTTGAAATCACAAATTTAGGTTAGATACTATTTTTATTAGTTTAATCATTGAAAATTTTCTAATGAGACAAAAGGAAAAGGATTGATGTTTGTGATATTATTTTAAATTATAGGAAATTGTAGGGATATTGATAAATGCTTTTTTTTGTAAAAAGAATTAGAATTTGATTTTTTCGTTGAGAAATCCGACAAAACATTAAGTTTATAATTTTTTTGATTGACCTAAATTGGAATAATAATAATCAATTTGTACCGTGTCAAAATAAAAAAGTCTTTACAGAAATGAGTCCAGTCGTGCAAGAATGGGAATGAAATGTCTCGTGATGCCTCTATCACGAATCACGAATGGGCCGGACTTGGCCAAATATTGGGCTCTAGTTGACAAATCCTCTTATGTACCTACACATCCAAATAAGTCTATTTACATAATGCAAGAGTTACTCACCATTATAATCATGCACATAATCTTTTATAAGCAATTTCAACTATGACCTAAGAATTTTAGTTTAAATACCTGGATAAAAGGAAAACATTGGTCTCAAATGGAAAAAAAATCAAGTAGCGCGAGGAAAACACATCTTCAACAACTCCTCGATCTAACACTCAACCCCAAAAAAATGAAATTAAAGCACAAATTCAAATATCCCAGTCATTAAACTACTTCAATTAAACTCAAAAATCATCATGCCTAAACCATTAAAACTCATTAAAGTCATGTCTAAAGATTGACATTTAACAAAATCACAATTTTAAAACCAACAACATATATTAGCATTTAACTAAACACCTTGTGAGCATTATTTGGAAATAGATCAAATAAAACCTAAATCTATCAAAATAAAAAAAACTTCACAAATAGATCAAACAAATTATCATCTTAATAGATTAATTTTCAAATAAGATGAAATATTTAGACTAACAAAATGCACAATTGACTTGAAACATTAAGAACTAACCAAATAAGAAAACAATCTCAAATCCAATTTATGTAGTATTTAGACCTAACAAAATATTAATGCCATGAATCGAAGAAGTGCATTTACCTATTTGAAAGGCGGGCAAACAACATCGATAGGCAGCGAAGGTTGATTGGTAGGCGGTGGTTGCGGATCTTGAACAGATCTTGAACGAATCTTGAACGGAGTTGTGACAACGGCGGCTGGTGAATCGTAAACGGTTTTGAGAGGTAAGCAGCAGAGAGGAGATCGGATGAAAGAGATAAGCGGGGAGGAGAGGAGGCTCTCGTGTTGAAAATGGTTTTAATAGGAAATGATGATTGGTGTGGGAACCAATTACTAGTATGACTTAAGTAAATAGTGATTGGTCAATGTAATCGCTAGTATAATGGTAATTATGATTGGTTATATTATTATAACCTTGTGGTCATAGGTTCGAGGCCCATGGACGTTAATTTAAATGTTTTTTTTTACCATTTTCAATAAAACTTTATAAAAACCAATTTTTGTGATGACGTTGAAAAATAAAATTTAGTAACAATTATATTTGAAATAGACTTTTGGGTAAAATTTTGGAAAAATAAATAGTGTTTGAAAAAAAATCATTATAATAATAAGTAATAATTTGTGTAACTCAAATAACAAATTTAAGAGAATTTATTTTTTAAATAATATTTTTAAATGTTGATTAATAAAAAAATGATAAAATAAAAATAAAAACAAGACAACCCTAAAATCAAACCACAATAATTAACCCAAATTGATGGGTTTAAATGCTATTAACAATGATAAAACCAAACTACAATGATTAACACAAATTAATGAGTCTATATGCTATTATTATGAAGGATATGTAATATCTTTCCAATAAATGAGTTTGGGAAATAATCTATTTTTTACTAAGTCAATCTTAAATTCATTTAGTATTATTGGTATTTATAAGTATACCAATGTCAATTGAAACTATTTTAAGGCAATTCCTTGTTCATTTTAATCTTTTCTAGACATTACTTGTTCTCAATTAGTCATAATAATTATGTCAAGATTTTAATGATTGGTCTATGTTTCAATCGCTAATATGCTAAAGGAATAGTGATTGGTCACTTATCCAATAGCCACTAAGAAAATAATAGCGATTGGTTCGTTTTCCAATCGCTAATAACTCTTAAAAAACCCAGCAAAACATGGCGCCATTTTTTTGAGGTTTTTAACGAGGTTTATAGAGATTGATTTTGTAACTATTAGACCAATCGCTATTAACAAGATTGTAGCGATTGGAATTCAATCCAATCACTAATACTTTGATAATGGCGATTGACCTTTGTACGATTCGGTATGTTTGCTCTCTATAGGGCATTTTTTACTAATGTAAGTGAATAAATTTTATTTCTGAAGAGCAGAAATGACCTAAAAAAATATCAAAAGAGTTGAAGTAGTCATTCATTAATAGGTAATTTAGTTGAACATGTTTGGTAATTTCAAATCAGTTTGTACCGTCTCTTCACATCTCTAATATTGAAAATTTTGTATGTTGACATAATAAATATAACCATAATTTAACAACTCCAAAGATTGAGATATAAAAGTATATGAATAATTAAAATATAACTTAAATGTGGATGCTTATTAGTCAGTTTTTAAATAAATTTAAATTTGATTATACTTTGGTTAAACTCATTTATATAGTTAGAGAAAGACTTTTCATCTTTCTTTAGATATCTTGGAGTATTTTTACTATCGGTGAGATTGTTCTATTTTTGTATGTACTATTTTTATAGATGATGATGTTGATGAGGTTTATGTATTTTTGATGATGGTAAACCTCTATTATGTGAGAATATTGTGTAGTCAATTATTATTGATATGATGATTATTTTAAGTGACCTAAGAGTGTCATTGTAAAATTGTGTGTTTGATTACTGTGATCGATTGATTTTGATAGATATTTAAATGTGACACAAAACTTAAAAAATAATATTATGTATTGTTAATTTAGGTGATTATTTAGTCTGTATTTTTTACATTTATTTATTACTGATTTTAAAATTCAAAAACAATTATATTAGAGTAAAATAACCACTAATTTATAAAAAAAAAAAAAATTGTTTTTGAGAAGAAACAAATTGAAAAAAACATAATATTTATCTACCATTTATTAAAATTTATTTTATTAAGAATTATACAACTAATACAATACTATTACTATTTAAAAGAAATATTGAATAAACAATAAATTATTTTAGTCTTCCATAATATATTTTAATAAAAAATTATAATATTTTTTTAAATTATATATTATATATATATATAATTAATTGAAATCTATATCTATATCTATATATATATATATATATATCTATATCTATATATATATCTATATATATATCTATATATATCTATATATATATATCTATATATATCTATATATATATCTATATATATCTATATATATATATCTATATATATATATCTATATATATCTATATATATATATCTATATATATCTCTATATATATCTCTATATATATCTCTATATATCTATATATATCTATCTATATATATCTATATATATATATCTCTATATATCTATATATCTATATATATATATATATCTATATCTATATATATAGATATATATATATATATAGATATATATATAGATAGATATAGATAGATATAGATATATATAGATATAGATAGATATATAGATATAGATAGATATAGATATAGATATAGATATAGATATAGATATAGATATAGATATAGATATAGATATAGATATAGATTTCAATTAATTATATATATATATAATATATAATTTAAAAAAATATTATAATTTTTTATTAAAATATATTATGGAAGACTAAAATAATTTATTGTTTATTCAATATTTCTTTTAAATAGTAATAGTATTGTATTAGTTGTATAATTCTTAATAAAATAAATTTTAATAAATGGTAGATAAATATTATGTTTTTTTCAATTTGTTTCTTCTCAAAAACAATTTTTTTTTTTTATAAATTAGTGGTTATTTTACTCTAATATAATATTTATATATTTATATATTTATATAGACATATATGCATATCATATCTTTAGAAAAAATAATAATTACATAATATTATAAATTAATTTTAGAGTAATCTTGTGATATATTATTAATATTAAATTAAAAATATATAAATTATATTTAATATATAATTTTAATTCTTTAAAAATATTTAATTTGAAATTAATAAAATAAAAAAAGGATTAATAACTAATATATAATTAACTTTTTTTTAATAATCGTGATAAAATAATTAATTTTTGTCGATTATAATATTGAATAATATATAAATAATTGTTATACAAAAAAAATATATTTTATATCTACTACTAATTTATTTATAAAGGACACATTCCATATTTTCTTCGATGATGGTCTATAAAGAAACTAATGGTTTATGTGTTGCGCCGCCTCTATAATACTATCACCGTGCTACGACCGTAGTTTACCAACAACGCCTAATTCTTCGTTCCCCTACCATTGTATCTTATGTATGCTTATAACCTTCTAAAAAAATGTGTTCTTTGACATGGCTAGTTTTAGGAAATTAGGATTCATCATGGTTCATACTCTCCTTAATATAAAAATGAGGAAAACCGAATTTTGCTTGAATCATATCTTTTCAAGTCTGGCAAAGATAACCAATAAAGTTGCAAAAAGTTATAAAATTAGTTTTATTTTAAAGTATATAATTCATGAACGTAATTATAGTTGTAATAATTTGATAAAATAAAATTAAATTAATTGAGATGTGTTCTTAATGGTTACAAATTTAAATTAAATTTATGATATTACAAATAATTTTTGATAAAGACATATATCATACATTCAATCTGATTCAGGTATAAAATGAGAAGGGATTTATGAGGGACTACAATTATCGTATTCTCCGATATAAAATTTTATAAAAAGATTTTTCTATATAACTTATACGGTAATATATTAATAATCAAATTACTATAAAAGGATAAACTTAAAACATTTATAAAATATGAAAAAAAAAAAAAAATTGGTTTATAAATTTAATTGTGTTTCAGAAGCGAAGACTAGGCACGATAAATAAATAATCATGTCTCATTCCTGATCAAAGCGGTGAAAACCCGCTTTATTAAAATAAACTAGGCGAATTGTAATTGGTATGTGAAAAATTTGGAGTTTGTAAAAAAATTAAATAGTAACTAACTACTATTATATATTTTAATATTTGTTATAGTTAACTCATAAACAAAAGCTGAGAAATAGAGTAAAAATATCTCATTTTTATCATTTGAAATCACAAATTTAGGCTAGATAATTTGTTACTTAAATTTCTATTATAAATTAAAGATATATTGATAAATAAAAAATGACTTATTTTGGAATTGTGAAAAAAGAATATTAAGTTAATAAATTAAAACAAATTAAGTTCAAGACTGGAAAAAGAAAATTCGTTGGCATTCCATGTTGGGCCAAATATAGAACTATAGTTGGCAAACTCTACTTATGTATACCTACACATTCAAATGAAAACACAACAAAAATGACTTTAACCAATTGTTGAGATTGACATATTTGTATTGAAGAATAACTAAATTTCTAAAAGAATTAACAATATTACATAATTTTCTAGGTATAAAAAAACAAGTGACTACAAGGGATTCAGCACATAGCCCGTAAACACACTTAACTAGACGCAGAACTTGTCGCCTAATGGGCTCGAATCCAGGACTTCTTAAGAAGGCTAGGGATATCCCTCTTGTTGTCGCTAGTCTAGAAGAGGAGATAATAATTTGATAGTATATATAAAAGCTTGCGAAAGAAAATACATTTTTTATTTGTATGATGAATTAAATTATTAAAGCATTCTAATTTCAATCATCATTTAGTAATTAAACTCCTTATCCTAACATAAACTATACAAACATATATTATGTTATTGAGTATTCAATCATTTGTTCTCAATTGTGCAAGTTTATTCTTAAAGAAGGATCTTCATTTACAACATGATAAAATTCAACTTTAAGGAGGATGTTCATTTACCACCTGAGCAAATTTAACTAAGAATAAGTCAGTATAATTTACCGTGATTTTTTATTCATATCTTATATTGTATCAAATGTTTCGGTAGAAGGAAATTCAAACCTCTACCGTAAATATATTTTTTATACCTTAATTTCAGTACAATATCATATTATATCGTTGATAAAAAACATATTTACTCAAACGAAAAATTTAATTCAGTATGAGTACATAAACGTTAGACAAAATTAAACATTAAATTTTTTATCATAAAATAAAATATTATTTTTGAGAATCCAACATTTTTATAAACTAGCGAAGGTTAAAAACTAAATTTACTTACAAAAAATTCAGTTAACATGAATAAACATAAGTATATAGTCTTCAAGTTAGACTAAATTAGAGGCAATAGAGGGAGATCTAGAACAGTTTTACATCTATAATTGTTTTTTTTATAAATATATATTACACTCCATGTTTAAGAGTTCTCAAGTTATTCTTACTCTCTTTCGAGTGATGGACTTTTGTGTTTCAGTTTTTTATGTTTGAATTTAAGATAAACATGACAATATATTAGACTTCATTGGGTCATAATAACTTGATATTGAAATCTAATAAATTGTTTTGTAAAATAAAATGTTTATGGATTGCATATATTGAATAATATTACAATATAATTATATTTTGATTTAAGTTTCAAAAATTATGTTTATATAGTTGAATTAATATCAAAATTGTTTAAAAGGTAATAAATTTGTTAAGGTTAGATATATAAAGATACCTTATAAGTTTAGCCTCAAATATGAAATAAATCTATTAAGAATGTTTCATTTGATTATCACAATTTAATTTTGCTGAAAAGTATATAATAGTAGTAAGAATCTAATTTCTGAAATGAAAATTAAAGTATAATTATTTATAATTTAATTAGTTATTATTTATTTGTTTCTAATTATTATTATATAAAATTTTAATTTATAAATATTATTTCTGTAATTTTCTATAAATAAACCTAACTTAATAAATAATAAAGTTCAATCAAAGTCCAAATATATTTTGAAAAAATATAAAAATAAAATATTTAAAAATATAGTTATCATCATACAACACCTATCTAATATGATAACTATAAATATATTCTTTTCTTGGATTGAATTATTTAAACGTTTCTACAATTCATTCTCTCTAAAATGTTCCCAACTGAAATCCCTTTTATTAGAATGGACCTCTACAAACATGAAAAACCTTATGACCAAAATCAATAGAAACAAAATAAATTACGAAAGAATAAACACTAAATATATTAATAATTTAAATTAAGTAGGATAAATTAACAGTAATAAGATTGAAAATTATTTTAAAATATTATTATCACTAAACGATAACCAAGTAGGTACCTATATAAGTATCCGACCTAATAAAATTTTAGCATTCCTACCATTCTCAAATTATGGATGTAAAATAAAGCGATCAAACTTAATAGAAACTCCTAAGATCAAACTAAATATCAAACAAAATCGGTAAAATCGAATTCACCACGGTTTCATTTTAGTCGGTAAAATCGAATTCACTAAGATCATTCTTAGTATACTCCATTTATATTATGGACAATTGTTTTTTAAATTCAGTGAATCTTATAATTCTTGACATTATTCATATAAATATAATATTTTATATATATAATTATTCTAGTAAACTTTATTTATAATTATTTTATAAATTATTCTAGTAAACTTTATTGATGACATTATTCATATATATTTTTAATGAATTGTGTTAACAATTTTATTCCTCATATTTATTTTTCTCATATATACATAACAATATAAACTAATTGTTATATATACATGTATATATATATAATTTAATTTATTTTAACAAATTTGAAGGTATTAAATTGAATATATATATATATATATATATATATATATATATATATATTAATAAATCCATTAGTGGATCAAATGGACAAAACCGATTAAATTGGATGGATCAAAACGATAAAATGACGATTTTTGGACATTTATTTCAATTAATATACCGACTAAAATGAACCGTTTATACCATTATCTGAAACTTTCAATCAATAGGATAATCCAAGTTAACAACTTTAATTACAATTCAGAATTGTATGGGTATGATATTTGCTAAGAGAGTTTTAATTTTTGTATAGCCTATACAGGTAATATCAAAATTATTATATATATATATATATATATATATAATGTAAGGCAATGTCAAAATTAAAATTCTCTTTGGAAAATTAAAATTTTCTTTGCAAAATTAAAACAAATCATGAAAGTATTTTCATAAAAGAAAATTTATAAACGGTATATAATTTGTAAAAATAACTGATACAATTTCGCTTCAAGAATTCACAATATATATGAGCAAAAATTATTATAATCAAACATAGAAATTATTTGATAGGTTTAGAATGAAAAATGTATACGCATAGTAAAGAACATAATGAATGAAGGAAAAAGAAGATCTATATCTGTACTATCATTAAAGTACACAAATTAAAAAAGTTAGAGTTGTCCACAAACACATTCTAATTTTATGGTGGTCTTAGCGACCCGAATGCAATTTGACCTAACATACTACTTGGGTTGACTATCCGACAACAATAAACACCCGAGATAAATGTATAAGAAAAAATAATTCAATAACTAAGTTGTTAAATATATAAAATACATATTACTAAGAATTATTTTAAAAAAATTATTTCTAAAAATGGAAAAAATGTAGTCATTATCTAATCATCTATTTTTTATTTTAATATATTATTTCAATTTTGAATTCATTTTCCAATTAAAAGATTCATATTTACGGAGCATTTATATATTATGCAACCTTACAAAAACATCATATAAACAGTAAAATAAAAATATTAATAAAATAATTGTATTTTTATATTTTAAACTATAGTATTATTGACTTTAAAAATAAATAACACTATAAATACAGGAAAATGTAAAAAAAATAAAATTGACCCAAATTGTTGATCAAATTTACTTATTGGTTGTTTTTTAATTATATATACTTGTATTATACACATGAAAAAGTTGTTATAATTAATTGTATCAATTATAATCTTGCACAAATGTATATGTCTTTTAATATGTTTTATCTTGAAATGTTATAATTATAATATAAGAATTAATCAATTAATATTTTATTAAGTTTAATTAATTTGTTAATGTAGTCAACAAAATCAAAAATTTCTCACCTTAAAATACCAAAAAACTAATTTATGAACTTTGAATTAGAATAAAAATTTTGTTTGAAGGAATCATGTATCTGGGTTTAGCATATTACTTCCCCTTAACAAATTCATGATTTTTTTAAGAAAAAAATAATCAAATTATTTTACATAACATAATTGTATATTTAGTCATATAAGTATGTATATATCTTACCATCTTCATTATAATTTCCAAAGATTCTAGGTGACACCCACAAACACTTTAAAAGATGGGAAACACCAAACTGATTTCCATTCGGGATAGTCCAATGTCCAATCAGTATTGACCCTTACCAACCAGATCTTTCAAGCTGTATTTCCTAATAAGTCAATATCAACCTGAAAAAGGTTGGGTGGGACTTGATCAATACAATTTCGAAAATCAAATGTTAATGTTGACCAATCGCTATTGAATATGTTTTGGTTGGTATTAACCAGTGTTCTAAATGGCGGTCGAGGCGGCCGCCTAGGCGGCGCCCAGGCGGTAGGCAGTCCAACACCGCTCCGCCTATAAATGAGGCGGTCAGATTATTTAATTATTTATTATTTTTAATTAATTAATTACTAATATTAATATATGTATATATATATTTAATAAAAAAAACTCTTTATCACCCGCTATTTAAATTTTGAAACGACTCTTTACATTTCAATTCATTTATCTTCTTCTTTTCTGTTTCTTATCTCATTCACCTCACCTCCTTGATCATCTACATTTTCTTAGATTATCTAATCATCTATCTCTTTTCTAACTCGTCTACATACTTATTTTTGTTAAATGTTACTATATTAGAGAATATTAATTTGACTTTTTAGTAAAATGATAATTATAGAACATCTTTATTATATTTATATTCAACCGCCTAGGCACCGCCTAAGCACCGCCTAGGCACCCGAGGCAGTAGGCAGTCACTTACCGCTCCGCCACCGCCTACCGCCGTTTAGAACACTGGTATTAACCAATAAACACGTAGCTTTTTCTATTAAATATTGCATGATTTTAAGAAAAATTATTGTATTTTTGAATTATAAAACATATATTAATTTATAAATAGTTATTGAAATTAAAGTTACCATTAAAATAACTAATACTCACATATTTTTTTTAAAATGATTCTATTATAATACAAATTCCTTCCTTACTTCAAACCGGTCTTAAATGAGTGTAACCAAAGTATACTCAAATTTAAATTTATTTAAAAACTGATTCAACTGCGTTCACATTTAAGTTATATTTTAATTATCCTTATATTTATATATCACTACAACAAAACAGACCTATGGCAACGCTTAAAAAGACTTCTGCCAACCCTTAAAAGCGACGCCAAAAATATTACCGACACTTATTCATGCGTCGCCATAAGCAGGGTGGGCGTTTGTTATAACGACGCTTATTTAAGCGTCGGTAGCATCAATTAAGCGTCGCCAAAAGTCTATAATTTTTAAAAATAATTATTATTTTATTTTAAAAAATTTATTCGAATTTTCATTTTTAAAATTAAATATTCATTAAAAAAAGAAAATTTAAAAATAATTACATACTCATTAATGACATTTTTAATAATAACAAAATTAACTAAATTCTCCCAACATCAAATATATTTCAAACAAAATAAAATAATTTTTGAACAAAACAGTAAAGAACTGGAAATGAATGGGTTCATCCATTTAATCTTCTTCTTGGACATCCACTTCTTCTTGGACCAAATCTGCAAATATGTGAAAAAGGTTATTTTTTAAGATAAAGTGAAAAATGGTATATTGATATAAATTAAATCGACACAAAATTTGAAAAACAAAACCTGGTTGCTTCTTCATGCATTTGACAGCTCAAAGATGAAGACAACATATAACACCTGAATCATTCATTCTTCACAATTAAACTTCTAAAAGGGAATTAAATTGATCTTCAATGATTGGAATCTAGATATTAAGATTGTTCATTACAAAATTTCAAGAATAAACTTTAAGAATTCTTGAAGATCAATATACCGATTTGAAAACACCATTTCAACCATGAATCTACATTGGATTATGTTTCATATGCCCTAATGAGTGATATGCATGACCTAGAATTCTATATAACCCAATTTAAAAATACATTTTATATCTAGTTTTGTATCTAGATTAAGCCAGAAACATAAATAAGTTTTTCAGTTTAACAATGACTAATCGATTTGGGTTATTTGAATAATCTTCAAATAATCCAAAAACTTTTACCTACCCTCTTATCAATTAATTTATCAGCCAAAATACTAATAAATGTTAAGTCTGTTCACCAAATAACAACTTTTTATAATTTCAATCCGAAAAAGTGCCATCAATAGTTTAACTATATAAATCCAGACAAAAAAAAGAGTATTTCCAATGTAGAATTGTCAAAATAATAGCCTTGGAAATACAAATATCTAGTTTAAAGATGTTTTCAAATTCTATGAGACAATTCATATGCAAAATAAAGACTTGAAATAACAAATAAAGATCATGAGACATAAAGTATAAACTATTTAAAGTAGAATACCTTAGTGAATATACTTAAGTCAATAATATATAATACTATTAATTATATAAAGATCGACAATAATAATTGTCGAATTTCTTTGATAATCATGATTAATAAGGATGTTTGGTGCACATATCTATCACTAACAAATATTTCTATAAAAAATTATCTCTAGCAGATATCATATATGTTATATAGAAACATTCAATCAATCAACAATCAATCAACAATCAAACAAAGATAGACAAGACAAACCTGGAATGGATTAAATCCAAAAATAGAACTTAGAATAAGTTCTAACAACAATACTACAGTCAGTCATCAATACTATCATCAATACTGTCAAAAGAAAAAACCAAATACAGAGGATTAATTTTCCTTTTATAGTATTATAGCTCAAACATAAAAGTATAAAACTGTCATACCTTGGTCTTAGTATAAAAAACAAAAAAAATAATAAACATATAAGATATTTCTTGTCATATTGATACTACAGAAAACTTTCTATGAAAAATTTGGTATGCCTTCTCCAAACAAAATAATAAATCCGTACCTTTGCAGCAAAAAAAAATGTACCTAGCCTTCTCCAAATAGAATGTTTGATGACCCAACTGAACATATTTATTCTGTTCAAACACATAAGAACATATTTCTGATCTTTAGAACAATTAAAAATAACAAGGAATAAAAAAATTAGATCAACTCTAAGCTTACAGCCTAGTTCATATTATGCATCTGGATCACACATACTGCAGCTTCAACCAATAAAGCAGCCCCTCTGTTTAAAGTAGACAAACTACCCAGTTATTTGATATAACCATGTAAAAAGAAACAATTTACTAGAAAAGGAGTTAATAGTCAACTAAAAAGGGGAATACAATTGTTATCCCTTAAAATATAAAAAAATCAAGGAAGAAGTAAGCCGACAAAACAAAGGAAAAAAGGTACAAGGTTTAGAGCTTGGTATCACTTACACAGCTACAAATGCCCCAGGTGTATGAGATTTAAAATGTAACTTTGATAAATAAAAGTACCTAGCTTGTTTATTTGAATTGTCAACCTCCAGGGCTAACTCAAAATTCTCCTTTGCCGTCTGCAATGTCTTTGGGTGATTTCCATAGCCATTTTTTTCATAATAACTTGAAGCTCTGTTCCAACCACCAAGATTATCTGAAAATTACAGTATAGTCCACAAATTACATCTAAATTCATAAACAAGACAAGTTCATAAAAAGAGATTCCTTAATCCTTGACACTACAGGAATCAATGATCCCCAAAACAATATATGCCATCCTGAAAGAAGATTTTTATGAGTTCATAATTCATCTTAAAAAGAAAAGCCACGGCTATTCCCAGAGAACAATGTCTCACCATTAATATTCAGGAGCAAGAAGATCACAAATGACGCCCACAAGACATGACTGTTAATATTAAAAACAATACAACTTTAAGCAAATTACGTATTTTTTAATCTAAAAAAATCATATTTGTTTAGATAATAACCTTACTCCTACAACTGTTTTGAAATCATCCTCCAATGACGTTTGGATATACTTTTGGAAGTAAAATTTACTTCCTGGACCCATATAAACCTGCACCAGTAGAACAAATGAAGATCATCATCATCCTCTCTCAATGAATTTTATTCTAAAGAAGAAACTCTTACACTTATGAAACCATTTCGCAACGTTAAATAGTCAGACTTAGTCACTAATCTGAAAATTTGTTGAAAAGAGCATCCCTGCAACATATTGTTATCAATGGACCAGCCAAACCAATAAGAGATATAATAAATATGTCTTACAATATAGAAGAAGAATGGACTCCGACTGCAGAAACTAGTGTGAACTCGAACAAATAATGTCTGGTGGGTAAGCCTGAATCTTGAAGGATCTGCACATACCCACAAAGAGAAAAAAAAATATAAATTTCAAGAGTTTAATCAAAATTCGCATAATAATAATAATAATCCTACCGGTGGAAAATTCAAAGTTAGGGGATGTAGTCTCCGAACCCCAATTTTTTCAATTTTTCCAACTACGGATCTTGAAGATACAAAACAATTTATATAAGTTCATTCCTCTTGCAATATAATACAAATTTGGTTAGTTTGTGTTTATAGTTAAAATACCCTGAGTTTTGCAACTCCAACTGTGTAACTGGACTGTATAATATCATGAAACAGTGCCAAGAAGAATACGAGTATGTGGAACTGATGAAGATAATTGATTTCTTTAACTACCTACTACCAAAGGCTGAAACCACAGTCCAATTTATTTTATATATATAGCTAGGATCTATTTTCCATTCATGCTCTCCTCCTAGCTAATATAAACCCTAATTAATCGGAAGACATAGTAGAATTCATTCATTCATTGATTCAATCAATTCACCAGATAAAAAGAAACTCAAATTTCGTTTTAAGTAGTAAATGCTGACAAAAAAAGAGGGAAATCGATACATACTGATGAGACTTCTTCGAATCGATTTTCTCCGATCGTGTATTCTCAAAGCATTAGAAGAAGATAAACAAAAGTGATTGCCTGTGTGTTGATTGCGACGTCCAGGAGAAGGAGGAGTCGTAAGTGATTACATAGTTAGATAGATGGAGGAATTCGATGTAGCTCCACGAGGAATATATCATGATGATGATGAAGATCTGCTCTCTAAAGATAGGAGGAAGGAAATGGCTAGAGAGTCGGTGATTAGGTTAGAATATGAACGTATCTGTTTAAAGAAATTTAATTAGGCTTGGACTTGGGATGGGCTTAGGCTTGGGCTTTTCTAATTATAGACAAAAAGAAAGATTTCTAATTTAAATAAACATATAAGTTCAATCTTTGTTTTTAAATATAATATTTAATTTATTTATTTTTAATTTATATTATTTTTTTATTTTTAATTAAATTAAATTTAAATAATAATTAATTAAAAGACAGATGTTAATAAATTTTTTTAATAATGATATAAAAAGTTTAAGAATTATGTTATATAAAAAATAATAATAAATTTTTAATGTTAATAAAATTTTAAGTTAAATTCAAATTATAAAATAAAAATAGCGAAATAAATATTTATAAAGTTTAAAAAAAATATATTAAAATTTAGAATAGTTAAATTATAAGGTTTTAAAAAAATTTATATATAAAAAAAATTAAAGGTGGTTGTAAATGTACAAAGGTTGGCAAAGAATTTTTTTCTTTTAACTTTTACCCACCCTTAATATGCGTTGGCAGATAAGGGTGGTTGAAAGTAGGTTTTGTTGTAGTGTATGTGAATCTAAAGGAGGAGTTGTTAAATGATGGAAATATTTATTATCTGAATAAATACAATTTTCAATATTAAATTTTTAGAGATGGGAAGAGATGATACAAACTGATTTGGAATTATAGAACATGCTCAACAAAATTAACTATTTAATGAGTGCTTCAACTCTTTTTATATTTTGTTGGGTCATTTCAGCCCTTGAGAAATAAAAACTTATTCACTTAAAAATCAGAAAATTGAGAAGTTCTTTAAATTTTAAAATCTTTAAAAGTATAGACATGTGAAAGAGTTTATTGGTGATAAATATGCTCATGTAATGTGCTAGAAACCAAACCATCATTCTTCAAATTAATTAACCAAGTTTTGAATATTGTTAAATTTAAAATTAACTTAAGCGGCCAACGATTACAAGTTTTGAATATTTAGATTAAATAATCAAAAAAGAGAAATTGTTAGATAAATTAGATAATTAATTAGTAGTAAATTAATTATCTAAACAAAACTAACCAAGTTAATTTTTATGCAGATAAAGAAAAACCGGAACTACTATGTCTTGTCTTAAAAGAAAATAAGCAAACAAACTCAGCAAATCGGTCTTATGATTGGTTTTATGATAGTTCTATAAAGACAGCGCAAATCGGTCTTATGATTGGTCTTATCTTCGGCTATTTGTATGTTCAACTATTTAAGAAAACCGGTCATATTCTCGGTATTGAAAGGATGGCGCAACCAGTTTTTCAAATCGGTTATTTGATCGGTATTATATTCGGTTACTCGTATGTTCGGCTTTTCCTAAGGAAGTGGAATCGGATTTTCTATCACTTCAGTACTATACGAGGAATCAGTTTTTCCATCACATAGATAATATATACAGAATCGGTATTATAAATCCAAAGGTAACTTAACCAGTTATTCTTAGAAGGTGAAATCGGTAATTCAATCTCGGTAGTCTGACCAGCGTGATCCAAAAAGAGGAACCGATTTATGATAAGTTAACTTTACACTATACACAACCAACACTTTCCTATTCAGTGATAGGCAGAACAATTCTGGTAATACAGAAGGGAACCTTCACATGTATAGACTGTATCATTAACTCTTTTATACAAGTTTGTTAAGAACTTCTTGGGAGCAGAAGCCTGCCCAAATAATCAAGACACCTACTTCGGTATAAGTTCGATAACAGTCAATTGGAGGCAGATATCTATCACGATTCTCCAGATACTCAAATTAGTAGAAGACAAATATGCCCATTAATCTGCTTCTTGGAAAGTATCAACCTCATTAAATGCCATGCTGATCTATCAAAGTACCAACTATACTACTCGGATCATCAACCAATCTGATCCAAGAAATGATGTACTATGAAGGAAATATATCCGTTGAAAAAGAAGAATGTTGTCATATTCCTATTTAAGAGAACTCAGCTCAACTGAATAAATAACCCCCTTTGACAATGACACAACCTTATGCAATAACATTCTGTTCAAGCTTTCAAATATGTTCAAATTTACATATTGCTCAAGCTTTCAAGTTAGTGTGTGTTAGAATCTCATGAGTATTATAAGTTCATCTATTCTGTGTGAGTAGTGAGTTTTGTAAGTTGACAAAATTTGTTTCTGTTCAACAGAGTGAGCGTAATAAGAAGTCGAAAACGAGCAGTAAATAAGTCTCAGGTGTTCGACGTACGTATTGTAAACTGTTTGAATATTCTGATTGCATATCCTTTTCAACATTTGACAAGAATGGGTGACATAGGAGCTTTATCTCCGAACATCCATAAATCATGTGTTGTGTTTCTTTTGTACTTTGTGTCCTCCTGTTGCTGTCTAAACCGTGTTTGTGTTTTTTCAAGTTGAAACGAACAGTTCCGCACTTGAACTCAATTCAAGAGCTTGTGACAACTTGCGTAGTATTGAGACCGATAGTAACCTCTAACAAGGTTTTTATTATCAACCGACGTGTGTGTAAGTGTTCACCCTAGGAGACCTCAGTCTCTTTCGGAGATCCCGATCCTAACAAGTGGTATTAGAGCAGCTAGTCTCTATACTCAAGTAACAAGACGTAAGCATGTTGAACATCAGCAAAGCCCCACTCCTTTAAAGCGAAGACTTCATTGACTGGAAGCTACACATGCAAGTTCACCTTACCACTATAGATGATGAAATGATGTTTGTCATCTCTGATGGTCCAATAACGATTGACAAAGAAAGGAGCGAATGGACAACTGATGACAGAAGTAGGAATAACCTGGACAATCTTGGTAGAGATGCCATCTATAAGACTCTAGACAAGAACACGTTTATTAAAATAAGAGAATGCACTACCGCAAAAGAAGTGTGGGAGACAGTCATCCAACTTCACGAAGGAAACGAGCGAACCAAGGAAAACAAGATCATGGTGGCTACTCAAAAATTTGAAAATATCAAGATGCGCCCCAGAGAAACAATAAAGGAATTTGGTGACCGTTTCACAAGCATTTTGAATGAACTCTCGCTTCTTGGAAAGAACTACGACAACAAGGAAATAATTGTCAAAGCTCTAAGATCTCTTCCTAGAGCTTGGGATTTCAAAACCATGGTAATGAGGGAATCAAGAGGTCTTCATAAGATAAAGTTGCATGATGTTTTTGAGGATCTGAAAGCCTACGAGTTCGAGATGAACTCAAGAAATGAAGATGAAGACTCAGTATCAACAGCTACTAGATCTCTGGTGACCTCCGTGGAACCGACAGCTCTTGTACTGTCAAATCGGCTGAACAATTCAGCGATGATGCAATGGTCATGCTTGCAAGGAAGTTCGGAAAGTTCATGAAAAAGAACCAACTTACCAACTCCTACAACTACAACTACTATAATTGTAATAAAGCTAACGTTTGCTGTTATAATTGTGATGCTCTAGGTCACTACAGGTCGGAGTGCAGGAAACCAATAAGAGACAATAGAAATCCAACCGATTAGAACCAAAGAGAAGATCAACAGTCAAACATTCAAGGTAAGGAGATCCAAAAGGCCCTGATAGCTAATGATGGTGGAAGCTAGTGGGCACATAACGACTCAGACAGTAACGATGAAGGAATCAAATGCCTTATGGCAAACGAGAAAGATGTATTCGACTTCGCCTCTAAGGAGTTCACCCAAGAAGACTTGATCACTGCACTCAATGACATGGTTTTTGAGTACATGAATCTATCTAATCTTGTACGAACCCAGCTGCACAGACAAACTGGTGGAATAGTTGAACTATCCTCTGAGAATGAGAAGCTCAAGGAGACAGTTCAATCGTTGAATGAAGGAAACGAAAGAACAAATACGTGATTGTTACATGGAAGAAATCTAGAGAAGCTGTGAGCCAGATGACGAGTCATCAGAGACCCCACAACTGCAATTTCTGTCTAGGCTATGACGATAGTAATCCAAACAAATTTAAATCTTCCAACTGCAAAGAGTTGAAGCTTAGTAAAGACAAGCTTCCATTCATAAGTTTTGTCAAGAGAACTTCAACCAACAGCGAAGCAACTCACAATTCAAAACTGGCAAATGAAATAACATATGTACCGACCAACCGACAAATTGCGATGGCTTAATCCTGAGAGAAGGAAAGCGAACTAGTCGGTTAGACAAGAACTAAATAGAAGGTCAGAAAACATTCATCAAAGATCATCACCATAATATAATCAGGCATTTACATACAAACAGAGAGATGTTAAGCCTGATGCAAGTAGAACCATTAAGACCATCACTGGGAGATTCATTAGAATAATTCGAGTTTGGATCCCAATGGACTAATTAACCGTGGACCTAAATAAATATGGGTGCCAAAAGGTGTAAATAAATTTATTTTGCAGGAAAAATAGATTAAATGCTTGGAGGACTCGAAATGGTATTTGGACAGCGGATGCTCAAGGCACATGACGGGAAACAACAAGCTGCTGACCGACATTGTAAAATAATCCAATTCAAAGATCATTTTCAGTGACAAATCCAAAGGTAAAGCTGTGGGAAAGAGTAAGATTGTCCACGACAACCTAACAATTAATAACGTGATAATCGGAAAATCTATGTTTTAACTTGCTGAGCATTAGTTAGATGTGTGATATATGATATATTGTAGAATTCCAAAGACAAGCATGCTTAATTAAGAACTAACAGGGAGACATCTTATTAACAGGGCATAGGGTAGGAAATATATATAAGGTAGATTGAAAAACTAATTGCGTTAACTCTGGTTGCATGATTGCTAAAAGTGATCAAAACTGGTTTTGGCATAAAAGATTAAACCATTTGAATTTCAAAACAATAAACTATATCCGCACTAAAGAACTAGTTCAAGACAACCCTAATATGAAGTTTGCAAAAGATAAATTATGTTTCGTCTTTTAAATGGAAAAACAAATTAAATCAACTTTTAAAAGTAAAGGGAACATTCAATCTAGTAGATGCTTAGAACTTCTTCATATGGATCTTTTTGGACCAATTAGAATAACTAGTTTGGGAGGAATGCACTATACTTTGGTAATTATTTATGATTATTCCAGATTTACTTGGGTTATTTTCTTAATTTCAAAAGATCAAGCTACTTTAAATCTGATTAAAATGCTTAAAAGAGTCCAAAATGAAAAATTATTACGTGTTAATAAGATCAGAAGTGATAGAGGTACCGAATTTATTAATAAAATTTTAACTTCATACCTTGAGGAATCTGGTATTAGACACGAGTTGTCTAGTACCATAACTCCTCAACAGAAGGAATTAGCCGAGAGGAGACACCTAACCCTCAAGGAAGCTGCAAGATCCATGATAGCCGATTCATGTATTACTCAAACATTTTGGGCAGAGGCTATCAATACTGCATATTATACACAAAATTGATCCATGATAAATAAACGTCTTAATAAAACCCCATTTGAGGTCTACCATGACAAAGTTCCTAATATTCGATATTTTAGGATCTTTGTCTGTAAGTGTTACATCCATAATAATGATAAAAATTACTTGACTGCTTTCGACGCAAAATCAGATGGTGGTATCATGTTAGGGTATTCGGAAGTAGGTAAAGCATATAGAGTCTATAACAATATGACTCTTACTGTTGAAGAATCATCTCACATTGTATTTGACAAATTTATTGAAAGTAATATTTCATCACCCATTGATCTATCTAATGGAAAACTTAACTATCCAATATGGTAGTGAAGATGAGATTCCAATTTACCGAAGATTTTCTTATGATCGATCTGTTATCAACGCTGAAGTTCAGCAAGATAAAGCTGCTTTACACTAGGAAATTGACGCCTCCGAAACTGCTAAGGAAACCAGTCGGTTTGATACTATTCAACCTACTAGTATGTCTAACCTTGATCAAATAACCAGTCGGTCAGAAAGCACTTCAGGACTAAATATTAAATGGAACAGAAATCATCCTCCCGAGCTAATTATAGGTAACCCCTTAGCACCCATCAGGACTAGGAATCAGTTGTTAGAAGAATATGCAAATTCTGCATTTATCTCACAAATTGAACCGAAAAAGGTGGATGAAGCGTTGCTGGATCCCGATTAGATTCTAGAAATGTAAGAGGAACTAAACCAGTTTGAGAGAAACAAAGTCTGGAATTTAGTTCCAAGACCAGATAATCAATCTGTCATTGGAACTAGATGGGTCTTTGAAATAAACTCAATGAGAACGGTTTGGTTACGAGAAATAAGGCTAGACTAGTGGTTAGAGGATACAAATAGGAAGAAGGCATTGATTTTGAAGAATCATTTGCTCTTGTTGCCAGATTAGAGGTCATTAGAATCTTTCTAGCATTTGTTGCATTTAAAAACTTTAAAGTCTTTCAAATGGATGTTAAAAGTGTATTTTTAAATGGAATCATAAATGAAGAGGTGTATGTTGAACAACCTCCTCACTTTAAAAATCATGCATTGATCAGCCATGTTTATAGGTTGGACAAAGCTCTTTTTATGGTCTTAAACAAGCTCCTAGAGCATGGTATGACACACTCACAAAATTTTTGTTTGATCACGATTTCACTATAGTCTCTGTTGATAAAATATTATTCAAATTTGAGAAGAATGAGAACATATTATTGATACAGATCTATGTACATCACATTATTTTCAGTTCAACAAATCCAAAACTGTGTGATAATTTTTTTAAATGATGACTAATAAGTTCGAAATGAATATGATGGGAGAATTGAGCTTCTTCTTAGGTCTTCAGGTTCGACAGATTGAAGGAAGAAAATTCATAAATCAGGCCAAGTACACGAAAGAACAATTAAAGAAGTTTGGAATTAAAAGTTGTTCGGCAGCCTCAACTCCAATGAGTTCTTCAATAAAGCTAAAAAAGTATCGGGGAATCATCGGCTCACTCCTCTACCTAACAACAAGCCGATCGGACATCATCGCTGTTGGTGTATGCGGGAGATTTCAGGCCAATCCAAAACAATCCCATTATATTGCGGCCAAAGAATATTGAAATATCTTAAAGGAACTCAAGATGTGGGATTGTGGTATCCGAAAGATTTCAGTTTAAATCTAATTTGCTATTTTGATGCAGACTATGCAGGTTGCAAAATTGATAGGAAGAGCACTAGTGGGACATGCCAGTTCTTAGGTGACCGACTTGTTTCCTAGCATAGCAAGAAGAAGACATCCGTTGCAAATTCAACAACAGAACTTGAGTACCTTGTAGTCGGTAGTTGTTGTGCTAAACTCCTCTAGATCCAACAACAATTAAGACATTTCGGCATTACAACTGAGGAATCTCCGATTTTATGTGACAACACAAGCGCCATTGCGATCACATACAATCCCGTGTCACATTCAAGAACAAAGTATATTGATATCCGACACCACTTTATCTGAGAACATGTACATCATAATCATATTTGGCTAGTATAAATGACGTTTTTCTTCACTAAACCACTACAGGAAGGTAAGTTTTCATACTTCAGAACTATTCTGGGTTTTGCTGATAGTAGCCAAATTATTCATTAAAATACTGGCATTCATTTAGGGAGAAACATTCTCACAAAAAGAATATTTTGATCTTTATATTCATGAAAAACCGGGCATGACCTCAGGGAGAAGATATTGCTTCTCAAACATGTCACTTTAGTAAAAAAAAACATGATTTCAGTATTTTTATAAAACCGGTCGGTTTCTCCAAATTTTGGTATTTTTCAAAAAAAAATGATCGGACACTTACATCCATATTTTTTGTGCATAAATCTATAAGGAAAAAGATCTCAGACAAAAAAAACGGATGGCTGCCTCCTCTTGAAATTGGTAAAATCATTCTACCGGAAATAAATATAAAACCGAACCGCTTAAGTAAAATCAGTAAAACCGATCGGTTATTTCTGCTATGTAAGATTTCTGGCTATAAGCGGAAGCGGTCTTTCTTCATGATTAAATAACCTATCGCAATAATATCGACTTTATGGACAAACGACCAATTACTTACCTGGAAATTTTGGTAGTCTAATTTTTCTTTCAAGATGGGACAACTAGCCCGCTTTTGTTGGTATCCGTCTGAATATATTCCTTATGAAAAAGAAAACAGTCATTCCTTAAACAACATGAAGACCTATGTCTATCAATGTTCAAAGTGAAGGACTGACATTTCACTAAAGTGTTATCTTATTGGAAATAAAATAAATATTTTCCTTCTTTGACCATCCAAAATCTTAGATGAAATTCCTTTTAATAATATCAAGGATATCTTCCAATGGGAAAAACACCTTCCTTTTCCCTATATAACAACTAAAAATCTTTGAACAACTATCTCAAATAAAAGACTACTCTCAAAAGATGAATCTTACTCTCTAAAACAACACCCTTCTAATAGACTTCGAATTAGTTTTATCATGTAAACATATGGTAGTCTCATCAATATTCAGATCTCTTGAAACAACCAGTCTAAGGCCTTTTCTTGAAAACCGATCTACCATAAACAATGAAGTCATTCTTGAATTTTTCAAGAATGCCAAGATAATCCATGAGTACTTTATCCTTTCCACAGTTCGAGACCATGAATTTGTCTTCAGTGAGATGGATCTTGCGCGAAGTTGCGAACTACCAATTGAAGGCCTCTCTGACTTCTCATTCTTCAATGAAATCATCAATGAGATGCGTCATCATCTCTCCCATTCTGAAAATCCAGTTAAAACGTATGGAACAAAATTGCTCCTACACATTGAATATCAAATTCTTAGTAAGATCATTGGCAAAAGTATTCTTGCCAAGGAATAAACTAACTACTATTCCCAAAGAATATTTGATATGATGGTTGCCATCACAAAAGGAATTTCTATAAACTGGTCGAAGATAATATTCGACAATCTGAAGAAAATGATCTATTCGGACAAGATGATGATTGGATATGCTTCCCAACTATGTGGTTTATTCTTTGACCTCAACCGAAAGAACCTCTACTAGAAGTCCCACGTAGTTCTTGTTCCAACCGGAGGTTACGACGAGGTGGTGAGAGCTCGACTGATCACATTGTTGATGCTAGTAATGCTAATCATGCCGATAATCGGGCTTTAAGCAAGGATGGATAGAGGATGAACTCTCTCAACCAGTCTCAAAAAACAAAAGAGGGAGACACTAAATTCTACTTTTCTTCTATCTTCTTTATGACTCATTGGATTTGAAACATTTAGTCTATTTTGCTAACTATTTATCGTTATTTTAATAGGATTGCTTGTTGATGAATATGTTTCCTTTTTAATACACTAATTTTGATCATTTTTAAACATTGAAAAATATTAAAAAGGGAGAAATTGCTAGAAACCAAAACATCATTCTTCAAATTAATTAACCAAGTTTTGAATATTGTTAAATTTAAAATTAACTTAAGCGGCAGACGGTTACAAGTTTTGAATATTTAGATTAAATAATCAAAAAGGAGAAATTTTTAGATAAATTAGATAATTAATTAGTAGTAAATTAATTATCTAAATAAAACTAACCAAGTTAATTTTTGTGTAGATAAAGAAAAACGGGAACTGCTATGTCTTGTCTTAAAAGAAAATAAGCAAACAAACTCAACAAATTGGTCTTATGATTGGTTTTATGATCGGTTCTATAAACACGGTATAAATCAGTCTCATGATCCGTCTTATCTTTGGCTATTTGTATGTTCGGCTATTTAAGAAAACCTGATATATTCTCGGTAGTGAAAGGACGTCGCAACTAGTCTTTCAAATCGTTTATTTGATCGGTATTAAATTTGGTTACTCGTATGTTCGGCTATTTAAGAAAAATCGTTTTATATTCGGTTCTATAAAGGCTGCGCAATCGGTAAAATGGTCGTCTATTCAACAAAATCGACTTTATACTTCGGTCTTATAAAGACGGCGCGTTCGGCTATATCTTTGGTAATGTAATCAGTTTTATGCTTGACTTTTCATAATGAAGTGGAATCCGGTTTTCTATCACTTAAGTACTATATGAAGAATAGGTTTTTCCATCACTTAGGTAATATATACAAAATCGGTATTATAAATCCAAAGGTAACTTAACTAGTTATTCTCAGAAGGTGAAATCGGTAATTCAATCTCGGTAGTCTGACCAGCTTAATCCAAGAAGAGGAACCAGTTTATGATAAGTAACTTTATACTAAGCACAACCAACTGTTTCCTATTCAGTGATAGGCAGAACAATTCCGTAAATACAGAAAGGATCCTTCACATGTACAGACTGTATCATTGCCTCTTTTATACAAGTCTAATAAGAACTTCTTGGGAGAAGAAGCTTGCCCAAATAATCCAGACACCTACTTCGGTATAAGTCCGATAACAGTCAATTGGAGTCCGATATCTATCACGCTACTCCAGATAGTCAAATTAGTAGAAGACAAATTTGCTCGTTGATCTGCTTCTTAGAAAGTATCAACCTCATTACATGTCATGTTGATATATCAAAGTGCCTGATGTACTACTCGGATCCTCAAACAATCAGATCCAAGAAATAATGTACTATCAAGGAAATATATCTGTTGAAGAAGAATATGACCGTTGTCATATTCCTATTTAAGAGAATTCAACTCAACTCGATAAATAACCCCCTTTTGACAACGATACAACCTTATTCGATAACATTCTATTCAAGCTTTCAAATCGTTTCACATTTACATATTACTTAAGCTTTCAAGTTAGAGTGTGTTAGAATCTTACGTGTATTACAAGTTTATCTATTCTGTGTGAGTAGTGAGTATTATAAGTTGACATAATCTGTTTCTGTTCAATAGAGTGAGCGTAGTAAGAGTAAAAAATGAGCAATAAATAAGTCTCGGGTGTTCGACGTACGTATTGTAAACCATTTGAATATTTTAAGTGAATATCCTACTCAACGTTTGAGAAGAAGGGGTGACGTATGAGCTTTATTTCCGAACATCCATAAATCATTTGTTGTGTTTCTTTTGTACTTTGTGTCCTCCTATTGCTGTCTAAATTGTGCTTGTGTTGCTTCAAGTTGAAACGAACAGTTCCGCACTTGAACTCGGTTCAAGAGATTGTGACAACTTGCGTAGTATTGAGACCGATAGTAACCTCTAACAAGATTATTATCAACCGACGTGTGTGTAAGCGTTCACTTCTAGCGAGACCCTAGTCTCTTTCGACGATCTCGATCCTAGCACAATGTATTCTTGTTATATTCCCACAACATAATATTTAGTGATGCAAAAGAAAAAGTTTTAAAGTGGTTAGCCAATAATATTTAGTGATGCAAAAGAAAAAGTTTTAAAGTGGTTAGCCAATAAGAGAGGATAGTAGAGCATACTCTTACATCTTTGACTCAATATTACATCTTTAACTCAATAGAGTGAATAATTTTACAATAATATTAAGAATAAAGTATTCATATAATTGATAATCATTTTCGGCTTAACAGAACATTGAGGCGCAGAAAAATAAGTATTGTATTTTTTTCTGAATTCTCAAGAATTTCAGAATATACACTAAAAAGAAGAGTTCAATTCAATCTACTTTCCTATTAACAATCGATTGAGAAAGAAAGTATACAAACTAAAGACCAAATAAGCTTAATATCATTTGGAAACAATTCTTGATATTTCTATTTCTCAAAAATAAATTAAAACTCTCACATGTGCCAACATTATCAAACACTAATAGTTTCTAAAATTCAAATTAAAACACTCTCATACTAGTTTGTTCAATTACACCACACTTTTATCAATTAAGAATTTTCACAAATAAAATGTGAAATCAATGACACTATATTTATAACTTAATGAACCTTACAAATTATACCTTCCTACTACCACAAAGTATTTAATACATTTTATAGCACATATAAATACAACCCGCGGACAAACCATTAAAATTTAATATAGTGATGGACTTTCGGTGCATGAAATGATCTTTATAAATTTTGGCGAGAAAATCAGTGTTAATTATCATTTTTTCGTGGAGTAAAATTTTAGTGAGCATAAGACTTCCATTATTTCCCTAGATACTTTAAAGCTTGTTTAATGTATGTTTTTTGAGATTTTTTTTATTTGGGTTTTACATAATTTTTTTTTAGCAATTTTCTTTCTACTAACTATTAAATAACTCATTTTATTAACTAAAATATCGTTGTTTTATTTTAAAAAAAATTATTTTAATAATAATAAGTCTTTATTGTGTAAAAACATTATTAACCTCATTAATTAGCCTACAAGTCAATTTTACTCTAATCTTAGGAATTTTCACACTAAAATGCCTCTTATTATTCACTTTGACTTGATCAAGCGGTTGATTTTGACAGATATTTAAATTGTGATACTAAATTTTTAAACCATATTTTATATTATTAATTTAGATTATTTTACATATATATTAATTGTTCATTTAAATATTCAAAACATTATTAGAAAAAAGTTTATGGAAACATTAAACCAAAGAATAATTACTTTTATTACAAATTAATTTTAGAATTATTTTTTATTATTTAACTTTAACCATTTAAAAAATAATTAAATTGAAATTAATATAACAAATTTTATAAAATAAGTAACTAATAAATAATTAACTTTTTTACTAACCATAATAAACTAATTAATTTAGTTGATTATAATATTGAATAATTAATAAAATTGATGTTCGAAAAAAATTATTTTATACATATTACTGATATATTTATAAAAGTACACAAACTCAAAAGAACCTTCATATAGATTTTGATCTAATTAATTTTTTCTCTTTTGTCATCTTCTTCTCTTATTCCTAACGTAGTAGTTTTCAATTTCTCAAAATAATTATATGAACAAGTTTTTTAGATAGTGTTATGTTAGGATTCAAATATTATTTAAACAAAACTGCTAAGGATGTTAATGTCGGTGAATGTGTATATTAAAACTAAGGGTTTTGGTGTGTATCGTCTCTATTATCATGCACCACTGTTCGATACCAGCACCGCATCCTTCTCCATGCCCTAATTATTATTTTTTATATTTGCTGGTAATCTTCTAGAAAGTGTAATTTATATGGAATTTTTTTATCTCCTTTTATTTTCAAGTTTGTGCTTATAAACGTGACCAATTTTTGGAGATAATGATTTATCGATGGTTGTTACTCATTCGTAGTAAAACTAATTTTCCTAAATTATATCTTTTTAAGTCTTGCAACACTAAGCAATAAAGTTGTAAAAGTAGTTTTATTTTGATGTATAAATTTGAACAAGGTAATTGTAATACCTTTTATGAAATAAAATAAAATTAATTAAAATTTGTTTTTTCTGTTTAGATATTATATCTGAATTAAATTTATGATATTGCAAATAAATTTTACAATAAAAAACATAATATATATTATATTTGAAATAGTATAAAATAATCACTACAATTATACGTTTAATAAATTTAGGCACGAGTATACTAAATTCTTTTTAAATGATAAAATTATAAAGAATTGTAATATATTGTAAATTAAAATTATTATAAAGAAATAAATTTAAAACTTTTATAAAATATAAAAAAATTGTGATATTATATATTTATTTAGGTCTATTAATCAGAGAAAAAAATGTTAAATACGAAAATTTGGATTGAAAAATTAATTATTAAATTATTTGTAATTGATAATTTTATGAAGAAAATTTTGAAATTTGTGACAAATTGTAAAGAAAATAACTAACTATGTATATTTTAAGTATTATTAAAATAATGAACAAATAATGTGAAAAATGAAGTAAAAATATTTTATTATTTGAAATCACACATTTAGGTTAGAGGCTTTATTTTTAGGTTTAGTCATTAAAATTCTTCTAATGACACAAAAAGAAAATAGTTTGTTCTAAATTATATGGATATTTATAAATTAAAATGTCTTTTTTTTATAAAAATAATAAGAGGTTGATAAATAAAAAAAACCTTTAAGTTTGTTTTATTAACCAGAAAGTAGCAAAAAAAAATTTTAGTTGATAAATCCAAAAAAAATATTAATTTATAATTTTTAGAAAATTTCAACCAGGGCTAAAAAAAATATTCTAGCAGGGACACGAACTTAGATCACTCACAGAGACGGATCTATGTAGGGTTCGGGTGGATTGAAGCCCACACCGAAAATAAAAAAAATAATAATTTAATTTTTTTTTAAGGTTCAAACTTGATTATACACGCTAATTTTTAAAAAAAATTCAATATACTTCAGTATTTTTTTTTTTATCTAATTATTAAAAAAATATTAAAATATACATATATCCACTAATTTTATTCAGAATTTTCTCGTTATTTTTTAAGCCTCCCCAAATTTTTAAAAGCCCACCATAATCCTAATTCCTAGCACCATCCCTAATCACTCATATGCCAAATAAGATTTATTATCACTATATTATAGATGTATAAACCTATCATATTAATTATATCTTACAAATATAGTAGTAAGCCAGGTCCAAGCCCATGTTTGCCCCGGTTTGGTTCCGTCACTACGAATGGGTCTTACCCTAAAAGATCAGGGAAGAAAAGTCTCCAGCACGAATGGGTCGGACTGAATGTTCAGTTCTAGTTGATAATATCTACTTATGTACTTGTACATTCTAATAAAAATACAACGAGAATTATGTTTTTTAACCAAATATTGAGATGAGATTTATATATCTGTATATCTTGTAAAGGTGAAATATCTTTTTGTATAATTAAATTCCTAAAATAATTAGTAATATTAAATATTGAAGGATTTTCAATTTCTCACTAAATGTTTATCTTGTGAAGGTGAAATATCTTTTTGTTATTATTGTTGGGGTGTAGACCACATGTGCATGAATATATTTAGATAAATGATAATTAAATTTTTGAAAAACATTCTATTTACAAATGCATCAATTGCTAACCATATGTATAATCTTCGGGAAACAATTTTTTTTTTGGTTTTTTGATGGATTTATTGTTACTCATTCACATTTTCAAACATCATTTACTATAATTGTTTTTAGCAAAAAAAACCTTTGCATGAAAGAATCTATAAGATATTATGTTCTTCAGTATTGAATCTTTTTGTGCTCAATGATGTATTATAATTCTTACTAGGTGAACAATATAAAATATATTTTTGATAAGAGTTGACCATTTAAAACATGAGCAATCTTAACCTTATAAAGAATAAAGTTTAAACATAGACCAAATATATTTTGAAATAATAAAAATAAACATATTAATGATTAAAAATTTTAAGAAAATTCAATAATATTAATATTGATAAAATATTTAAAAATTTAATTATCATCAAACAATAATTTTCTAAGATGTAGCTATAAAGATTCTCTCAGATACCAGTTTTTGATCCGGTGCGCAGATAGCTAGCTGACGGGTTTCGAACAGAGAATAGATGATCAGTTTTGGATCGAAGATCTTCGTGAGACGGCCCATTCATTTTGAGAATCGAGCGTGGGGCTTAAAGACCCTTGGACCTCTGGTTCCTTTGGGCATATGATTTTTCCTTCTTTAAGCTTTTAGAAGGCTCTATTCTTTTCGGCGACATCCTGTAGCATTGGCGGCGAGTGGGTTTTTTATTTTATTTTTTCTTATTTTTTCGAATATGGGAATCGCAATAATTGAGCGAAATAGACCGAAAGCGCCTTTACCCTAACCCTTTTTTTATATATTTTTGAGTATTGAATTATTTAATGCTTAATTGTGCAATCTGATTCTTTTAGATGATCCCAACTGATATTAACTATTTCATTAGAATGAATATGTTTAATCTAATTTTAAAAAATCAATATAAACTAAAAATATTAAAAAATAAACAATATCAGCGGAGATTTGCGTGGTGGAAGTCAATCTCAGCGGAAGGAGCAAGAGGTTGAGAGATTGTGTACTAAATTACAAAAGGAGACTTTGAAAAGCGAATAACAGGAGAATGAATAACAGGAGAATGTAATTTTTGAGTAAAAAGAGAATCACAAGAGACAAGAAGACAAGCTCTTGAGGAACAAAAACAAATGGAAAGACAAAAAGAAGAATTTCAAAACCAGTTGGCAGCCTTTATGGCGAGATATCCTCCACTTCCACTTCCAGATAATCTGGTATACGATGCTTTTATCTTTAAATACTTTGACGACATATGGGATAATTGGTATTTTGGTTTATTAGATAATTGTAATTATGAATGAATTGAGATTTAGGTTTATTCGATAATTGTATTTTGGATTATTGGGATTTTGGTATATGAAATTCGGTATTTATAATTTGTGTATGATTTAGGTCAGAAATTGCTTGGTTAAAAATAGGTAATATTCAGTTTATAAATGTTTTATTTAGAAAAAAAAAACTTATTATATCCGATAGCTATAGGCTCATGCCCTCTCTAACACTTTAAAGTTAGTTCCGAGAGTATTAGCGCTGCTCTCATTAATATTTGAAAGTCATCTCCGAGAGCGTTAGCGCTGCTCTCGGTAACAATTTATAGTTATCTCCGAGAGCTTTATATGCTCTCGTTTATAAGTAATTTGTGACAACTTTATTTTCCCTTGCAAATGTCTTTTTTTTCATCGACAACTTTATCACCGAGACGCTGTGAGAGCGTTAATCGCTCTCGGTGAATTCTTTCACCGAAGGCATATAGCCTTTGTCCGAGAGTTTTTGCCGTTCTTAAAAAACATTTTTTTTACTAGTGAATAAACATATTGATAATTTAAAATAATAAAGAAAAATTATTAACAATAAGATTAAAAATTGTTTGAATATAATTATCATTAAACTAGAACTATCAAATATCTAAGTTATCTTAGACTCATACAGCATTTTATTATATCTAAAGTTCTCAAACCGACTTCTTGTAAGATAATTTATGTATAAAAAATTTATATATTCACACCATCTCTAATATTTTGTGTACATAAGTAGTAGTAGGAATAATAATGAGTTTTTTATAATTTAAATTATTTATTTTAAGTATTGTTTTGAAATATTATTTAAAATTACTTAAAAATAATATTAAATATTTTAAGTACGTAATTTTAATCATTAAAATATAAATAAATTAAAAATTTTAATAAATTTATTGAATACAAGTAACTAATGTGATTTTTTTTTTTATATTTTTGAAAAAACAATTAAAAGAAAATTAGATATATTATATATATATATATATATATATATATATATATTTATATATATGCATATTGTTGAATTTTATTTTACTAAAAATTAATTTTAGAGTAATTTTGTGATATATTATTAATATTAAATTTTAAAAAGATATAGAGTATTTTTTATATGTAATTTTAATCTCTATAATTAAATTGAAATGAATATAATAAAATTTAAAACATAAATAAATAATTAACTTATTAATTAATTTAAATAAATCATAATATTGAATAAATAATAAAATTATTGTTGGAAAAAAACAATATTTTATACATACTATGGATATATTTATAAAAGGACATAGACCAAAAAAACCCTCAACTTTATTTTCTTGGATTGAATTTTTTATGTTTGTGCAATCTCATTCTCTTTAGATGATCCCAACTGAAATCCTCTTTGATTAGAATGGACTTCCACAAACATGAAAAACCTTAATCTAATTTAAAACCAAAATTAATAGAAACAAAATAAATTATGAATCATAAACATTAAAGAAATTAATAATTTAAATTAAATAAGATAATTTAACAACAATAAGACTGAAAACTATTTTAAATTAAACGACAACAAAGTAGGAACCTATCTAAATCTAGGACCTAATAGATTTTTAGTATTTCCACTCTTCTCAAACTAAGGAGGTAAATAAAACAATCAAACCGAGTTCAAACTGTTAAATTAAACTGAATATCAAACAAAACCAGTCAAATCAAATTCACTAAGGTTTCCTTTTTACCAAATTGATTGGTTTGGTAGGTCTAACACTACAACTATTTAAACCAACTAAATGTTTAAATAGACGAAAGAGAGAATTGAACCTTAACCTACTATTGTGAACAATGAATTATAACTATTATGTCACTTAATACATTTAAAATTAAAATAATTTAAGAACATCATCATTAATATAAAAAATGGTAATAGATTATCAAAGATATTAACTACTATCAATGTTAAACAAATTTAATCTCAATTTTTTTTATTAAACTTAGTGTGATGTTTAGTTTTTAAATATTTTAGTATAATGCAATTATATTATGGATAATTATTTTATAAATTCAGTGAATCTTATAATTCATGACATTATTAATGTAAATATAATTTAACCTTATTTATAATTGTTTTATAAATTATGCTAGTATACCTTATTAATGACATTATTCATATATATTTTTAATGAATTGTGTTACCAAATTTTATTTCTAATATTTATTTTTCTTCATATACATGAAAAATATAAATTAATTATTATATATACATGTATATATATAATTTAATTTATTTTAACAATTTTTTTAGTGGATTAAATGGCACATATATATATATATATATATATATATATATTAATAAATTCATTAGTGGATCAAATAGAAAAAATGATTAAATTGGACGAATTAAACGTCAAAATGACAATTTTAAAATTTGGTAAACCTACATCAATTATTTGGACGTGCATTTCAGTTATAAATCGGCCAAATTGAAATGTTTGCATTTCAGTTATAAATCATCGGCCAAATTGAAATGTTTACACCATTATATCAAACTATCAATCAATGGGTTAACTCAAGTTAACAACTTTAATTACTATTAAGAATTGGCTATAATCTTTGCTAAGAAAATTTTAATTAAAGTATTGCCTCATATTATATAAGGCAATGTCAAAATTAAAATTCTCTATGCAAAATTAAAACAGATCATGAAAGCATTTTCATAAAAGAAAAATTATGATCGACATGTAATTTGTAAAAATAACCGATATAATTTGATTTCAAGAATTTATAATATATATGAGCAAAAATTATTATAACCAAACATATATAATATTTGATAAGTTTAGAATAAAAATTATATATGTATAGTAAAGAACGTAATAAATGAAGGAAAAAAATTTATATCTATACTAACATCAAAGTACACAAATTTGAAAAGTTAGAGTTATCCACAAACACTTACTAATGCTTGTTATCGAGTTCTTAGCGACTCGAATGCAATCTGACATAGTTGACAATCTAACAACAATAAACACCTAAGACAAATGAACAAAAAAATAGTTCAATAACTAAATTGCTAAATATATAAAATATAAATTACTAAGAAATCTTTTAATGAAATTATTTCTCTGAAAATGAGAAAAATGTGATCAATATTTAATCATCTATTTTTTATTTTAATATAATATAATCAATTTTGAATCCATTTGACAATAAACAGGCTCATATTTAATGAGGATTTAAATATTATGTAACATTAAAACAACATTATATAAACAGTAAAATAAAAATATTTTTAAAATAATTGTATTTATAGATTTTAAACTATAGTATTATTGACTTTAAAAATAAGTAACACTTTAAATAAAAGAAAATATAAAAAATAATTGACCAAAATTGTTGGTCAAATATACTTGCTCATTTTTATAATTAATCGTATCAATTATAATCTTGCACAAATGTATAAGTATTTTAATAAGTTTATCATTAAATATTAATATTATAATGTAAGAATTAATCAATTAATATTTTATCAAGTTTAATTAATTTGTTAATGTAATCAACAAAATTCATAATTTCTCACCTTAAAATACCACCAAACTAATTTATGGACTTTGAACCACAAAACAAATTTATGGACTTTGAACTAGAATAAAATCTTGTTTTAAGGAATCATGTATCAAGGTCTTATTACTTCCCCTTAACAAATTCAAGATTTTTTAAGAAAACTTATTCCTATTATTTAAAATACCATCTTACACTATAATTTCCAAAGCTTCTAAGTGACACCCACAAACACTTGTAAAAAATGGGCAATACTTAATCGATTTCCATTCGGAGTAGTTCAACGTTCAGTTGGTATTGACCCTTACCGACCTGATCTTTCTCGATCACAAGAGGTCGTACAAGCTCGTAAAAGTTGTATTGGTATTTCTTAAACAATCAATATCAACCTGAAAAAGGTTGTGTGGGTTATTAATCAATACAAACTGGGAAATCAAAATTAAGTTCTTATTGATCAATCGCTCGAATATGTTTTTGTTGGTATTGACCAATAAACACTTACATTTTTCTATTAAATATTGCATTCTTTTAAGAAACAAATATTGTATTTTTTTAATTATAAAACTGATATTAAATAATAAATTTTTATTCAAATTAAAGTTATTGTTAAAATAAGAAATAATGACATATTTTTCTAAAAATGATTCTATTCTAATTTCTAACTCTTTTCTTAGTTATGTCATTATCAAACCGGTCTTAAATGAGTTTAATCGAAGTATAATTATGTCATTATCAAACCGGTCTTAAATGAGTTTAATCGAAGTATAATCCAATTTAAATTTATTTAAAAACTGACTAATATGCATTCACATTTAAGTTGTATTTTAGTTATTCTTATACTTTTATATCTAAGTCTTAGGAGTTGTTAAATTATGAATATATTTATAATGTCAACATACAAAATTTTCAATATTAGAGATGTAAAGAGATGGTACAAACTGATTTGAAATTACCAAACACGTTCAACTAAATTACATATTAATGAATGACTACTTCAACTTTTTTAATATTTTTGTAGGTCATTTCACTCTTCAGAAATAAAAATTTATTCACTTATATTAGTAAAAAAAAGTCCCTATAGCAAGCAAACATACCGAATTATCTAAAGGCCAATCGCCATTATCAAAGTAGTAGTGACTGGATTGAATTCCAATAGCTACTACCTTGATTATAACGATTGGTCTAAATGCCAATCGCTACTATATTAACATAACGACGATTGGTTACAAAATCAATCGCTATAAACCTCGTTAAAAACCTAAAAAAAATGGCGTCATGTTTTGCCGGGTTTTTTAAGAGTTTTAGCGATTGGAAAATGAACCAATCGCTATTATTTTCTTAGTGGCGATTGGATAAGTATTCCTTTATCATATTAGTGAAATAAACATAGACCAATCGCTAAAATCTTGATATAATAATTATGACTAATTGAGAACAAGTATATGTCTAAAAAAGATCGAGGAGTTGTTGAAGACGTGTTTTCCTCGCGCCACCTGATTTTTTTTTCCATTTGAGACCAATGTTTTCCTTGTATCTAGGTATTTAAACTAAATTCTTAGGTCATAGTTGAAATTTCTTAAAAAAGATTATGTGTATGATTTGATGTTGGATTTAGGTTTTGATAGAAATTGATTTACGTTTTAACAGATATTGATTTAGGTTTTGGTAGATGTTGATTAAGGTTTTGACATGATATTGATCTAGGTTTTGACATGACATTGATTCAGTTATGATACGTATTTTTGATAAATATGACTTTTTGATATATTGATTTAGGTTTTAATATTGATTTAGGTCTTGAGATTGATTTAGGTTTAGATATTGATATCCCTGATAAAAAAATGGATGATGTATACGGAAAAAGATCGACATTTTCTGAAATACATTCAAGGAATCGATTCTTTTCTTAGTTTTACTGTGAGTTCTGATCGAATTACGAACATTGCATGTCCTGCATTAAATGTGGTAATAGAGTATATTTAGAAAAACAAAGATGTAAGGAAACATTTGATTTTCTATTGAATAAGGAAGAGCTACACATTTTGCAATTGTCTTGGGGAAAAACGACGATGCAATGATAGGATTGCTATACAAATTTATAGTAGTTCTAATGTACAAACTAAAGATAATTTGGGAAAAATTTTAAGCCACGGAAAAACGAAATTATTATGGTGTGCTTACTGATATAATTGAAATGCAATATCTTAGTGGTAAACGAATTGTTGAATTTAAATGCATTTGGTATGATGTGCATTTTGGAGCTACACAACTTCAAACTGATAAATACAGTTTTGTTCGCTTAAATCATCAACGTAAATCTCAATATCAAAAAGAGTTGTTTATATTAGCAACCCAAGAACAACAAATATTTTATGCCAAAGATATTGGAAATAAACCGGATTGGAATATCGTAACAAAGATAAATCCTAAATAGTCAAATGTATGCTATCACTATTGTTCACTTTTCTTCATTATTCTTCGTTATTGTTTAGATGTTGATGTTAAAAATTTATTTCATGTATAAATGACACCTCCAAAAAGTTTTCAGTCTGGATTTTTGTAATCACAACTTAATTACCTTAGAAAGAAAAAAAGGAATTCGGGCGACTCTTCGTCGCATACACGAGTGGAGGATCTCCTTGAGGAGAAAAATCTTGTAGAGCCCACACAACCATCCACTGATAAGCGTCCTCTATGGATGATGATCTGCAAAATCTAGATGATCCCACACAATTGACTGATGAAGGCACAAATACAGAGTCTTTCAGCTCCCAAAGAAGGCGAGATAGCAACAAAAACTTTAAATTGGCCAAATTAACGGCTAATGGAGAAAAGGTGCGGGTCACATTAAACCCAAGTGATAATAAGTCGTGCTGCAAAATAGTAGCATGTATAGTCAGAATTTGGGGGTCATTGTTTGACAGAATAATATTATTCCACATTGCACAATCCATTAGTGCCACCTCACCCCACCACCTTAGATACTCTATGGCAATCTGTTATCGTAAGTTAATCATTTTTAATACATTTTTGTTTGAATTAATCATTTGTTTCTTATAAAGCGTTTTATTTCAGGATAAATTTGATTTAGATGATAATAAGAGTTATCGAGACGACGCTTTGAGACACATGAATACGAGGTGGGAGGATTGAAGGTACGACATAAATATCATTAAGATAAGGAAGCACAGAAGAAATGTGGAAACAATCAGGACGGATAAGCCTGATGAAATGACCCAACAAGATTGGGAGTGCCAACATGAAAAACATTACTTTACTAATAAATTTTAGGTTTCTTATTTCTTGTTTTTTACTTAAAATAACATTTTGAATATAACATTATATATTAATTGCATAATTGAAATTCTACCAGCATAGAAAACAAAAAAAATCAAAATATGCAAATTGTTCTAATGGAAAATCATTTACAAGTTGTAGCGAGAAATGGTAAGACTTATTTTTTAACTTTGTTATCAAATGAATTAAAATTTAACTTACATTCTCAGGAAGCTCAAGAAGGATCAACTCCAACCTATGACGATTTGTTTTTGGTGACAAAGACCAAAAAGGATAAAACTATTGATCCGCACATACTAGAGAAAGTGGTAAGTATAAAAAATATATTTACTTTACATTTGATCTATTATTGGTATTAACATATTTTGTTGTAGGATAAATTAAGACATTTGCGAGTTGAAAGTCCCAACATTTCTGATGTCGATTTAGTTGAATGAGTTTTTGGCCCTCTAGACAAGGGAAAGATTATAGGAATGAATTTAGTTTTAGCTTCCCAAATTAGAGGGCCTGCACATTTCATAAAATAACTACGTCGAGAGACTATGACATTGGAAAGAAGACTCGATGATATAGAAGAGACGATGAAGGATCAGAAGGACAAAGAGAAGGCCGTGATGGACAAGTTGGAAAACAGGTTGAAGACTCAAATGGGAGATCAAATGGGAGAGTGGTTGAGGATGGAGAAGGCTCAAATGGAAGAGAGGTTAAGAATGGAGAGAGTAGAGATGATGTGTTTTATGTCACAGTTTATGCCCGGTGGTGCATCGATAGATCCTACATTATTTGCTCAATTTACTAATATTGGCGGTCAATCATTATGTCAAGGGTCATCAATAGAATTTCCACCCGTGCAGCCCCAACAACAAGACAACGATGATTCTGGGAAAGACACCAATTAAGTAAGATTTTTTGTTATAATTTTGGTTAGATTTCAAATGTTGGTTTAATACTACTTTGATTTCAAATTTTGGTGTTTGTGTTAACTTCTTTTGTTATGATCTTGGTAATAATTTGTTTTTGTGTGTTTAATAATATTGATTATGATGATTTTGGTTCAATTGAGTATTTGGTGTTTATGGTTTAATTATGGTTGTATTTAAATTTACGGTTTTATAGGTATTATAATATTATTAAATTTAATTTTTTTTTTATTTATTTATATTATCATATAGCGATTGGTTATCAAACCAATCGCAGTTTCTTAATGACTCTATACCGATTGGTTGTTATACCAATCGCCATAAACTACATGGAAACTGCGATTGGTTTAATAACCAATCGCTAAATGGTTTTAGCGACGGTTATCTTTCAATCGTCGTTGCCAATTAAGGCAGTAGCGAGGAGATTTCTGCCGATTAAAGGCGATGGTGTATGACTAATCGTTATAGGCCTATAATGATTGGTTTGGAGTTTAATAGCGATTGGTTTACCAATCGCTATAAGATCTTTCTTACTAGTGTTAAAAAGCTAAAAAAAAAATAAGAAGTTCTTTATTTAAATATATATATATAATTAATTGAAAATTATTTATATATATATAATTAATTGAAAATTATTTTTTTATATATATATATATTATATTCACACCATCTCCATTAAGATTATAGTAATATTTTATATATATATATATATATTTTGCTTACTAGTAATAGGAATAATAATTACTTTTTATAAGATAAAATATTAGTTTTAAGTAATTTTTTGAAATATAATTTAATATTATTTGAAACAATATAAATTATTTTATTTTAATTAAAATAAATAAATTTTAAAAATTTAATAAATTTTAAGAATATAAGTAATTAATGTAATTTTTTATATTATGAAAAAAAATTAAAATAAAAAATTAGCAATAATAATATAATAAAGTGATAATCTATATATATATATATATATATATATATATATATATTTATAGATATATTTATGCATATTTAGAGTAATTTTGTAATATATTAATAATATTAAATTTAAAAAAGATATAAAGTATTTTTTTAATATGTAATTTTAATCTTTAAAAAGATAATTAAGTTGAAATTACTGTATTAAATTTTACAAACTTAGTAACTAATAAATAATTAATCTTTTTTTATTAACCGGAATAAATTAATTAATTTTTGTCGATTCTAATATTGAGGTTAATGTTGAATAATTAATAAATAATTGATAAAATTGTTGTTGGACAAAAAAACATATTTCAAAACTACTACTGATATATTTGTAAAAAGGATACATGACCAAAAAAACCCTCTCCAAAAAAACCCTCCCAATGAATTTTGCTATAATATTTTTTCTCTCTTTTATCGTCTTCTTCTCTTATTAATGTCGGTGATAGTGTATACAAAAACTAAGGGTTTTGGTGTTGTCTCACCTCACCATTGTATAAAAGCATCGTCTCCTTCTACATGTCCAAATTATTATTCTCTATGTATGCTTCTAATTTTTTAGACATTTAATTTTTATGACATTTTGTTGTATCTCAATTTTATTCTCAAATTTGTGTTTTTAGACGTAGCAAGTTTTTGGAGTTTAGGATTTGTCACGGTTCATACTCATCCTCATCTGAATATATTATCCTTGAATAAGATCTCATTTAAGTTGTGTAAAACTAACCAATAAAGTTGTAAAAGTAGTTTTGTTTTGATGTGTAAGATTGGAAAATATAATTGTAATACATTTTATGAAATAAAATTAAATTTGTTGAAATTTGTTTCTACTGTTTAAATATTATTTAAATATTAGATCTAAATTAAATTTATGATATTACAAATCAAATTTACAAGAATATATATATATATATATATTATATATTCAAATTGATGTAGGTATAAAATGATTACTACAATTATGCGTTTCATGAATTTCGGCACGATTATACAAAATTCTCTATAAATGATAAAATTATATAAAAAATTAATTATTATAAAATAATAAATTTAAAACTCTTATAAAATATGAAAACAAATGGTGATATTATATATTTAATTCTTTCTATTATTAAATTTGGAAAATATTGTTAAATAGAAAAATTTGGATTAAAATTTGTGACAAATGTAAAGAGAAGTAACTAACTATGTATATTTTAAACATCGCTAAAGTTAACCCATTAACTCAAAATGAGAAAAATGACGTTAAGATATTTTATCATTCGAAATTACACCGATATGTTATACATACATTGTTTCATAGGTTTAGACATTCAAATAATTATAATGAGACAAAATAAATTTTATGTTTTTGATATTGTTCTAAGTATAGTGATATTGATAAATTATTATAATTTTTTTGTGAAAAAGAATAATAAGTTGATAAATTCAAAAAAAACATTAAGTTTACTATTTTTTATTAACTAGAAAGTAAGAAAATCAATTTTTTCGTAGATAAATAAAAAAAACAGTTCATAACTTTTTTATTGACCTAAATTGAAAAAAAATATAATAATCAATTTGTACCGTGCCAAGACAAGAAGACTCTTCAATATGAATGAGTTGAGACGTACAATATCGTGGAAGAAAAGTCTCTAACATGAATGGGCCGAACTTTGCCAAATGTTCATCTCATTGACAATATCTTCTTATGTACCTACACATTCAAATGAAAACACAATAAGAATGACATTTTTTTACCAAATATTTATTTACATCTCTATAATAAAGAGTAACTAGATAAAATCACATCATTAACGACGACATAAGCCATTTTTAAAATCCCCATTGTCGACGTTAATTGTTATTAGTATCGGCGAGTAAAGTTTAAAGAATTCGACTTTAATGTATTATGATCTTTAACCACGACGCTAGGTGCGGAGAGCCGACGTCGATAATTTAATTATTTATGTCGGCGTTAGGAGGATATTCGTGGTTAATATTTAATATTCATGGATATTAATTGGCTATCCTCCTAACGCCGACATTAATATCCGTTGCTCTTGGGTTGTTTGAACCTTTATGGTTATCTTATTAACGTTGACACTCCCCAACGCCGACGCTAATGATGTTCTTTATCAACGTCGACACTCCCTAACACCGACGTTGATAATGGTTACTCTTGTGTTTTTGCATTTATTTTATTTTATAAACATGTTTCATAAATAAAACATAAATAAAAAAGACCAATCATGAATAAAAATCAATCCAGACTTTCAAAAATCTAAAATCGTTTAAAAATTTAAAATAGTATTATTACCAAAATTTGATATCTACTTTACTCTAATAATCGGGAGGAGAGGGCATCCTAGACATGAGTGTTTTTTTATAAAATATTGTTATACAAACACCAATGCACGCATGCATCTTCGGTTCACGTTTCTGTATCTCTTATATCTGATGTGCCTACTCTTCGTGAATCTCTGGATCACGTTTCTATTGTTCGCTCATCTCTTCAATTTGTTGTTGCATGTTTCTATTGTCCTCCATGAGAGTTTCATATTGTTAACGTTGAGACATAGGTGAGTTGATGCTCGAGGAAGAACTTCCCCATTGATCGGGTCTAAAATGAGTTGGACGTATTCCTGATCCTATCCTGGTCACCCTCTCGTGTCCTTGTGGTCCCAAAGCAGACTCAAGGACCTCAAGCGACGTCATATTAAGATTTTTTTCCAGCTGCTCGCGCATCACAATATACAATCATTACAACATTAATGTTAGTAATTTTAACTTAGACATATAAACTAAAACGATAGAAAAGATAACAACTTACGACGACCTACTTAACTTGAGGAGAAGACGCGGGAGTCAGATCATCGGTGGTCGCCCTCCAAGAATGCATTTTTAGGTATAAGTTTGCTTGACTAGGGGTATCCCATCTCCCTCTCCTATACAAATAACATACATATATTATCTGTCAGATATTATGAAAATTTAATACTCTTACTAAAATTTAGCATTTGTTGCTCCATTTGCGAAAATGGTTTGTTGCTGGTGTTGTGGAGTATTATAATTTCACTCTTTTGTCAACGTTGATTTTATTTTTTTCAGAAATTATTAGATAGTATTTGGAAGTTAATAGTCGAAAAAACATATAATGAAATATAAATGACTACGTACTATACCTTAAATTTAGTCGTGAAGTAGTGATTGTAGAGAAAATACTTCCAATCATTGAAATATAATTTTCAAAGAGGATTTAATCTGATTATTTCCTCATCCTCAATATATGAGTCGATGTAATCCCTCTTGTTCGTATATCTCCACATATCCCATGTTCTCTTTACTTATGGCACCACATTATCTATATATTGGTCAATGCGAATGGATGATGAAGACTCGAAAGGATCCTGAAAAATAACAAAATAGTTTAGGATTGTGAAAGTTCAAATAATAATATAACACATTAAAAAATATCAAACTCACAGAGATAGACTGTCATATATCGTTTAATTGGGATTGCGATAGATTAAACCAATTTTTTAGACGATGTGGAACAACCTCGGGTTTCCAAATAACGTTTCCAATATGGCGAGACCAGTAGCAGACGTTATCGCATATAGGATTTCCATCCAATTCCCTAAACTCTAATCTCATCTTCTCCCCGGTTTCCATTTTCACAAGAACTCTGTTTTGTTCTTCCCCTGTCCCCTCCTCGATGAAGACCCTATAAAATAAAATTATAACGACATTTGTTAAACTTTATTTAATCATTTATTAATTACCTGCAGTCTCGAGAATGGGAGTCCCCCTCCGGGGTGACAGACTTCTCGGGAATGCTAGAATCTAGATTATCTAGTCTTTCAATATCATGAAGTTGTGAGCTCGGAGCTCGGGAATGCATCGAATCATTGGTTTCTATATCATCTGTATGAGCATGGAGCTCGTCCAAATGTCTCGATAGAGCTCATTTAGGAGCTCGTCCAAATGTCTCTATAGTGATTTAGAAACCCATTTAGGTTCCAAGATAACTAAAAAAAAATAAAGTTAAAATTTTAAATAAGTATTCCTGTTTTACACACACAAATAAAACATGTCTTGATGTTCGAATAACGAAGAATTATGTTTGTGATAATTTTCTATCCATGATTTGATGCCATATCCGTTGCATAAAAAACCTTGTGTGCTTGATTTTTCATTATAAAAGGATCATGACCTTGAGTTCTCAATGTCTTACAAACCCATATATATCTACTTTTATACCACGGTCTTTGAAATGTACATCAAACCATCTACACTTAAAAATAATTACTTGGTTACTACCCAAATACTGAACTTCTGTGATATCTGTGAGTACTCCGTACTAATTTATTGTTTCAATGCCACTATTTCCAACTACACAGACTCCACTATTTTGAGTGGTACATCCTTCGTCATACTTCTCGGTAATGAACTTGAACCCCTTTATTTTACAGGAGTTATACTTCATAGAAAAAAATTTCAGGCCACTCCCAAGAAGCTTTAGACTCAAAGTTCAATCTGATTCATCGTTCAATTACCCCACTTTCATCTTGAAAAACCTTATGTAATGTTTATAGCGTTCAAGATTAAAAAGATTGAGTCGTCCTATATCGGTCAACCCTTGCATGAATTCGTGGACAAAAAATTGAATTTTTGTTAGTAGATCTAATTGCAAAGTCTATGAACATTTCAATACCTTGAATATATAATTTGGATCATATCAGCGTAGATTCATCCAACTTTTATCATAGACTTCCATTTGAACTAGGAATTAACAACCAATAATGAATTTAACATCTACCTATAATCAATTAATCACCCTACTAATCCAAATAAGTCATTTCTCTAAACATGTAACTCTAACAATCCAAGTAAGTCATTTCTCTAAACATACAACCCTAACAATCCAAGTAAGTCATTTTTCTAAACATGCAACCCTAATCATAAAAAAAACATAGTCAAATATATTCATATTTCTTGACATTTCAAGGAAATGTTTAAGATAATTTATTCCTACACATACTAAATACTAGCTGAATCTATGGATAATCTGAATAATATAGTTTTTGCATTGAAGAAGAATATCTAAATACCTAATACGTACAGAGATGAAATGGAAGGAGGCGGCGCAGACGGAAGAGGTGCGGCGGACGAACGATGGATGGATGGAGGCGACATGACGAAAGAAAGAATCGCGAGAGAGAGTAGAGGGACTACGGATAAGAGAGAAAGAAGAATGAAAATAGAAGTTACATTTTTGATTTATACACGTTATCAATGTCGACTTTTACCATATAGTCAACGTTAATATTTATTAAAATGAATATTAAAGTCGTTTTTATGGTAAAAACCGCAGTTACTATTAAAAACGTTTCATTTTCCAATAGGTGTTCATTAATAACGTCGGCTTGCCCAAATTACTATTAAAAACGTTTTATTTTCCAATAGGTGTTCATTAGTAACATCGGCGTTTACCATAAAGCCGACGTTAATAATATATATTGGTTATCAAGATTAGCTTTATGGTGAAAGTCGACTTTACTATTAAAAACTTTTTAAAACAATTCATCTTCCAGTAGGTCTACATTATTAACGTTGGTTTCGCCATAAAGTCGACATTACTATTATATATGTTATCAACATCGGCTTTAACATTTAATCGACGTTAACATTAAAAAAACATTTCATTAATGTCGGACTTACCCTAGAGCCGACGTTAATAATTACCTAGATTTGATCTTAATAAAATTCAACCTTAAACTTTCTAATTAGTTTAAATGTTATCCATTATTTAAAAGATCCTTATTCAAAGAGACTCAACTAGCTTTCAACATGAAATATTAATTTCTTAAAATGTAATTTTTAGTTCCCAAATTAAATTATAACCAAACAAAGATGGAAATAACTTTAAATTGTTCTCTTTAAATTAATTAATAAACTAAAATTCCAAACAAGAAATTTCTTTACTTTCTTGATCACACGTGTATAAAAGAAATAATACAAAACAAATAAATAAATGATGTTTCAATATGGAATTGTGACAATCCTCAATTGTTTGTTCAATATTAATATACTTCAAATAAAAAATAGAAGAGTTTTAAGTTGAATATTTAAAGATTAAATGTTACTAGTACAACTCATATTCATCAATTATTTGTTTTAAAATCCTAATTAAACACTTCATGGACGACTTGAATAGACAATAGATAAACAGACTCTCTTGGGAAATCTCCATCTTTAATTTCATTCTAACCAATTAAAGATAGAGAATTCCCATAAGAGATTGATGATAATTGAGAAAATTACTTAAAGAGAAGTGGTTTTAACTAATAGACAATCAGACTCTTCTTGGAAATCCATCTATATCTTCAACTAATTCATTCTAACTAATCAAGATCGATGGAGATTCCAAAAAAGAGATTGATTATCATTGGAAAAATTCTTTAAGAAGACGTGTTTTAAATTAATAGATTTTTTTAAAGAATTTGTTTCTCCTTGTGATCTTCAACAAATGTGCTTCTAACCAATAAATAATCAAGGTCTTCTGAGAAATCTTCAATTTAATTTTCACAAATTGAAGATAGAGATATCTCAGAAGAACCCTGATTTCATATTGGTTTAAAGGAAATCAGTAGTTTAGGAGAATCTCAAATTCCTTATGGAAAAACAATGGAATGTTCTATTTATTGGACTTGAAAATTATTTGGAAAAGATTATCAGCGATGTCATTTGTCGGTGAGTCGTTAATAGTCTAAATATTAATTATTAGGGCAGACTTTAGCATAATGCCGTGTCTAAGAATATTATTATGAACCACGACTTTATGCTAACTTTGTTCCTAATATTTGTAGGTCCCTTGAAAATTATTTGGACAAAAAAATGTTATCGGTGACAATTATTAAGGACGGCGTTAGCATAAATCCGTGGTTAATAATATATTTTTTTATCCACAACTTTATATTATCAAGTCTCTAATGATATTAGAATAATATCCACAGCGTTAAGCTATCGTTGTGGCTAATATTAGTGATTATTATCCACAGATTTAGCATAAAGTCGTGTCTTATATTATTGATTATTAACCATGGATTTAGCATAAAGTAGTGGATAAAAATATTTTTGAAAATGGTAGGGAAACCTAACATTTAGCCACAACATTCATGATGAAAACTGTGGCTGATAATAATGGCAAGATATCCAGAACATTAACCACGACAAGGGAAAAAATAACCATTGAGATTGTCATTATGAAGGAGAAGGCACATTCATAAGTTACGTTGTGTTTTATAGATAATGTCATTATCAAGGTCTCAAAAGAGTAGACTAATTCATATGGGACATCTTAAAAATGTCAAGGTTGAGATTTATTGAGTATACTTGAATATTTGGGTTAATAGAGAACTTGTTATGTTTTTTTGGATACAACTCTAGATATATATAGAGTAGTGAGACGATAAACATATTGGTCATCCGATATTGACGAATGCATTTATGACATATAATATTGACTAATGCAACTGGGCCATCTTTAGCATCGTGTAATACATATGGACCATCTTGTATTGACTAATGCATTTGTGTCATCTATCATTGATTAATGCATCTAATCCACCTTTAGCATTTACTAATGCATTTGATCCATCTTTGACACTATCGAATTAATCCAGTCCATCCGATATTGACGAATGCATATGGGCCATTCAAGATTAACTAATTCATTTTGGCCGATTATAATATTAAGTAATGCATTTAGGCCATATATAACATTAAGTAAAGCATTTTCATTAACTAATGTATATAAGAATCTAACATTGACTAATGCAACTAAGTCATCTCTAGTATTGAGTAATGCATATAGGTCATCTTGCATTGACTAATGCATCTAAGAATTTAGGATTGACTAATACAATTGGTTCATCTCTAACATTGACGAATAAATTTAGGCCATCCGACATTGACTAATGGATCTAGGCCATCTAGCATTGACAAATGTATCTAAGCAATCTGACATTAATGAGTACATCTGGGTTATTCAACATCGACGAATACATATGGGTCATCCGTCATTGACGAGTGCATCGAGTGCATCTGGGCCATTCAACATCGACGAGTGCATCTAGGCCATCCGACATCGATGAGTGCATCTAGGCCATCTGACATTCGCGAGTGCATCTAGTCCATCTGATATTGGCAAATACATTTGGGCCATCTGAAATGGAGGGATGCATCTGGGTCATCAAAAATTGACAAATGCATATCTTAAGATATCTTATGGCAACTATAGATTTAGAGAGGTGATGGAATATCTAGGCATTGATTAATACATTTGAGGCATTTGGCAGAATTCAAGTCAAGATAGAGACTTTTTGAGTTATCTTGTGTTGGTGATGCAAAAAAATAAAATATTGAACAAAATGAAACTTTATATTTTTGGATTATAATATTGATTTAAAGAAATCTGATTAACAAGAAAGATTATTCTCCAAAGAATAAAAAGTTACAACTTAAATAATATGTAAATATCAATAAATTTTATAGATTTTATTTTATCTTATTTTTACTTTTTCAATAATACGAGATTATATTTTAAATATACAAATTTGTTATTTTAATCGGGTACTTCTATCACCTTTTAGATATTGTATATTTATTTTATTTTAATAGGAGTATCCATGGAATGGTCTTGTTACCCGTTGTAGTGTAACACTTATAATCTTTATAGTATAGAGAAGAAAATTTTAGAACGTTGACTTCAGTATAAATAAAATAAAAAAATGCGAGTTCGGGGAGTTGAAACCCTCACCCCTTCTAGTTACTTTCCTAGTAACCAAGCCTTCTCGTAAGTCGGCCGAACCTCTCGTATACCCAAGCCTAAACCCAAAATAATTTAAGAGTGGTTCTTTTAAATATTTTAATTATTTATTCAATTTTCTATTTTAAACACCTCAAACGATTTTCTAAAATCTAGAAAATATAGAAAATGGTTTAAAATATTTTCCTAAAGTATATTAGAAATTATTTCGATTTTAAGATTCATTTGAAATTTTCTCTATTCATCCAAATTTTTTGAGTACATAAGTATTATGACAAAAAAATATAACGAGAAAAACTTCGATATTTTTTATATTATATTTGACCATTCAATGTATTAATAATATCGAAGTTTGGTATAATTTCAGATTTTACTGATGTTTGTCCTCTCAATCGACAAGTATGACATTATATAATTTTTCTAACATTATATTTAATCATGGATATCCTAAACGACTTTGTCTTGCATATTTTCACTATACCAAGGTCATTATAACTACTCCATTGAGTACTATCATAGAACTCAGCATTTACACCTACTAGAATATTTAAAAATAGATCAGGACGCTTGTGTGAGTCACAATGCTTAGACCATTTCTCACACGTATCCAAGCAATGAATTTAAAATGATTTTAAAAATATCTATTTTTTCTTAATTTCTAAAAGAGTAAATTAGGTGGAGACTCTCAAATAGTCATGTTATTTTGGGTCTACTATCTTGGTGAAGAGCTTAATCTGAGCAATTCTCTTGACAAGTCGGTTTATTCAATATTTTTGAAGTAAATTCGAGCATAACCTATAATTTTTAGTTTCCCGTCCCACTTAAGATTCAAGTGTAAGGGTTAATTGCGATATGAGTCAATTTCTCGACATGGATGATTTTAGATGTATACAAAAGTATACCAACTAAAGACAAAATAAACTCTAGAAACAATTCTTGGTGTTTATAATTTTCTGAAATAAATTAAAATTCTCACATGTTCCAACATTAACATATTTCACAAATGGGAGGTGAAATTAAATACACTATACTTATGAAGTTACCTTTCCACCATATTTATAAATTAATGAACCCTAAAAATCATAACTTCAAACTATCACGAGTTTTAATACATTTAATGTCGCAAATTAACACAACCAACAAATAATCCACTAACAATGAATATAGTGTTGGAGTTTCAACAATTGTACTTGAACTAACCATAAATCAAACATATAATTAAAGAATGATTTTTTTAGAGGGGAGATAAAAGCACACACAATCAACTAGGAATAAAATTTATCATTTTTAGCAAAAAATATGAATTATAAATTTGTTGGAGAAGTAACAATTTAGTTAGACAAATGACTTTTCTTCATTATTTATATATCTTGGAGTATTTTTACTATTGGTGAAATTGTTCTATTTTTATGTAGAAATTAAGGGCTTACGTGTTGCATTGCCTCTATGACCGTCCTCCACCGATTGCATATCAGCCACGCTTCCTTCTCCATGCCCCCAACCATTTTTCCTTATTTATGTTTTTAACCTTCTAAATATTTGTGTTATTAGACAAGGCTAGTTTTAGGAGCTTAAGATTCATCATGTTTCTTACCATCCTTAATATGAATTGAGGAAATCTGAGTTTTGCTTGAATAGATCTTTTCAAGTCTTCGAAAAATAACGAATAAAGTAGTTTTGTTTTAATGTATAGGATTCATGAATGTAATTGTAATTATTTGATGAAATAAAATTAAATTGGCCTAAATGTGTTCTTAATGGTGAGAAATTAAAATTGTATATATGATATTACAAATAAATTTTATAAGAAGACACATATAACATACATACAATGAGATTCAGGTATATATATATAAGCTTTTGAAAGAAAATACATTTTTTTGTATGATGAACTTATTGTTAAAGCATTCTCAATTTCAATTATCATTTATTAATTAATTTTTTAGAAATTAAACACATTATACTAACATAAACTAAACACATATATTAAGTTATTGAGTATTCAATCATTTGTTCTCAATTGTGCAAGTTCATTCTAACTAGGTGATCTCATATGAAATATCCTTGAAGGAGCATGTCTATTTATAACATGATCAAATTCAACTTTAAGGAGGATGTTCATTTACAATCTGAGCAAATTTATTTTTTTATCGATTTATCGTAATTTTTATTCATATCTTATATTTTATCGAAAGTTTTATTATAAGAAAATTCATAATTCTACCGTAACTTGATTTTCGTATACTTTAATTTTGGTATGGTATCGTATTATATTGTTAATAATGAAAACATATATTTACATAAACAAGAAAATTAATTCAGTATATATATGTTAGATAAAATCAGACCGGTTCAAATAAACCTAACTTAAATAAACTTTTCATGCAGGAACAAGGAACCGGACCGGACAAACAAAAGAACCGGCTAAAGAAAACTAACCGGTCAAGCTAATAAACCGACCAAGAATACCTAGAACTTGACCGCACAAAGAAAGGATCGGCCAAAGCTTAAAACCGGAAACATCAAACAGCCGATCAGCCACAAGGCAGAGGAATAACCGGAAGAAGTCCGGTTACATCACTCATACCAAAAGTCATTCGGTTAAGACAAATGGCCGACCAGTACAAGAAGACAATTCGGGTATCTGTTGAGAATGATACCAAATGAACAGACTGAACACTTCCATATCTATACAAGTCTGAGGAAAGTCTGCAGGCTGCAGAAGACAGTACTACCGGATCTTCCCACTTCGGGATAAGTCAGAAAGAAGATCTTCCAAGTACAGACAACTGTTCAACAGACAGTGCCTACATTAAGTAAAAAGACAAACCTAACAGGCTTGTCTTACATACCGGAAGAACAGACCGCCAGGTCTGAAACATAATGCCAGGTCTGAGGTTGACCATCAGGTCTGAGGAAACGACCGCAGGTCTGAATCTCTGAAACACTGAATCACTGCACCTCTGCTCAGCCAATCAGATTCAAGGCAGTGAAATATGACCGTTGGCATATTTCACCTATAAAAGGGGCAGTTGAAGAAGAGTAAATGCGGGACACAGAGCAACACAGTGGGACAAGTGAGAAACTCTAAGAGCATTTATTAAGATTGTGTTGTTCTAAGAAACCCTAAGTGCAAAAGCTAAAGTGTGTTTTACAATTTCGGTGTAAATTGTAATAGTGTTATCGAGCAGGAAATAAGTCTCGATCGGATTGTACTTGTATTCCTTAGTGAATATCCTTCTCGCGGTTTCGAGAGGAAGGGGTGACGTAGGAGTTTTATCTCCGAACATCCATAAAATCTGTCTTGTTATTTACTGTCTTCCGGTTTCACTATCTAACCGATCTACACCGATCCAACCTACCTAATCCCATCTAAGCCGAATTTCCAGATTACCGAAACCGACCCATCAAATCTCAAATCTCCATCATCTAAAACCGATTCTGCCTATCATATAAGCGTGCCGCTTCAACCTGAAAGCAAACCACTTCCGCGCTTGTACCTAGTTCAAGGGTTTGTGACAGGTTGTGTAGTATTGAAACCCCGGTGTTAATCTCTAACCGGATTAACCACCACCTTCGAGTGAGAACCGCTAACCGGTCCAACCCCCGGTCCTCCAGCGGCTACCTAGATCCTAACAATTGGTATCAGAGCAGTTGGTATTCAATACTCAAGCAAGCATGTTTCAAGATAGGCCTCCAATGCTAAAAGGTGATGACTTTGCCAACTGGAAGGCACGAATGTATTTACACCTAATCACCTTGGACGATGAGATGGAGTCCATTCTGACCGAAGGACCGATAATTATCAATAAGGACAGAAAGGAATGGACGGCTGAAGATAGAAGGAGAAACAACCTGGACAACCATGCAAGAAACCGGATCTCTAATAGCGTGGACAGAAATACATACTGCAAAATTAGAGATTGTAAGACCGGAAAGGAGACATGGGACACCGTTATCCAGATTTTTGAAGGAAATGAGAGAACAAAAGAGAACAAGATAATGGTAGCCACCCAAAAATTTGAAAGCATGAAGATGAAACCAGGAGAGACAATGAAGGAATACAGTGACCGGTTCACTGGTGTGTTAGATGAGCTTGCAACACTTGGAAAGAGGTATGACAACAAAGAGGTTATCATGAAAGCATTGAGATCTCTTCCAAGTGCGTGGGATATAAAGACAATGGTAATGAGGGAGTCAAACTGCCTAAACAAGATGAAGCTGCACGATGTATTCGAAGATCTAAAGGCATATGAGTTTGAAATGAGGTCCAGAACTGAAGAAGAACTGAGCATTGATCACACCTATAGAACCGGTTGCTCCTGCCCCAGCACCTATCAGAACAGCCGAACAGTTTACTGAAGATGCCATGGCTATGCTCGCACAGAAGTTTGGAAGGTTCATGAAAAGGAGCCAACCAACAAACTACAACTACGGCGACAAATCCAATGTAAGATGTTATAATTATAATTGTTTGGGTCACTTTAAGTGGGAATGCAGGAAACCAAAGAGGGATACCCGGAAACCGGATAACCAAGATAACAGGAACAATTATCAACAAACCGGTGAAGGAAGTGAAGTACCGAAAGCACTGATAGCCGACGATGGAGGAAGTCTGTGGGCTCACAGTGACAGTGATGATGAACTCACCTGCCTTATGGCAAATGAGGAACAAGTATTTGACTCTCCTTGCGACGAATTTACTAAAAATGAGCTATACAATGCATTTAATGACATGGTAGAAGAATATAGAAACCTACTAGCCATGTTGCATAAGCACACAAACATTAGAATCGATCCTATAATACCCATTCCGACAGAACCAGAGGTACCCATCATAACCGAACCTCCGGTCGTAAAACCTGATGATACCCCTATTTTAGAAACCGAGTTAGATCCCAAGACCGAACAATCTAGTGAACCGGCTAGAGAACTAACCGAAGAAGAAAATGCCCGACTTCAATATAAGATGGCTGCATATAAGAGATCTAGTGATATAGTAAAGAAAATGTGTAGTCACATCAGACATCCCCGTTGCAAATTTGGCCTAGGATACACAGAGGATAGCTCCAAAAACAGAAAACCTGTAGGGAAAGTAAGGTCTACAAGAGGTCATCTTCCTCTTATAAGATTCATTAAAAGTTCCATGACCGCTGAAGAGGAACTGACCGTATACTATAGGGAAGAAAAGATGAAATACGACTATGTTGGTCCAACCGACTCTGAGAAGTGGCTTGACCCTGTGAAAAGAAAAGCCGAAATCCTCAAATATATGAAAGACTTTCCTGAACCGCGTAGGTCAAACCAAAGATCACCGAACCGAAAACCATCACCATTTAAGACCTTTGTAGAAAAACCGAGATACACAAGACCGAGTGCCAAAAGGACAGTCAAAACCCTAGCAAAGAAGACCGTCCGGTTTGTTAAGGTTTGGATACCCAAGGGACTAATCGCATGTGGACCCAAGTAAATGTGGGTACCAAATAGTTGTAAATATGTACATTTTGCAGGATCTAAAGAAGCGGCTAGGAAACTCTGAATGGTTCTTGGACAGCGGTTGCTCCAGGCACATGACCGGAAACAGCAATATGCTAACCGATATCAGAACAGCAACCGGTGCTCTAATCACCTTCGGTGACAATTCAAAAGGTAGAACTTTGGGCAAGGGTAAGATTATCCATGGTAACCTAACTATTGATAATGTACTTTTAGTTGAAAACCTACATTTTAATCTGCTTAGCATTAGTCAGATGTGTGATGCTAGATATACTGTAGAATTTCTTAAACATGCATGCTTAGTCAAGAACTCTCAAGGCATTGTACTGCTAACCGGAAATAGGATAGGTAATATCTACAAGGTAGACTGGAAAACTAAAGTAGAATACCCTATATGCATGATAGCTAAGACCGATCAAACATGGCTGTGGCATAAGAGACTAAACCACCTAAACATGAAAACTTTAAACTACATTCGCGGTAAAAAGCTAGTTGAAGGTATTCCTGATATAGTATTTAACCAGGATAAGGTTTGCTCAGCATGTCAAATGGGTAAACAGACTAGGTCATCTTTTAAGAGTAAAGGAAATATACAATCTAGCTGGTGTTTAGACCTTCTTCATATGGACTTATTTGGGCCAATTCAGGTCGTTAGCCTAGGAGGCATGCTTTATACCATGGTAGTTATTGATGATTATTCTAGATTTACATGGGTAATATTTCTACCATCTAAACGTGAAACCGCATCAAACCTGATTACACTTCTTAAACGTTTGCAAAATGAAAAATCAACTCGCATTAATAGCATTCGAAGTGATCGAGGTACCGAATTTACCAATAGTACCTTAACCGCATATCTTGATGAATCCGGCATTAGACACGAGTTGTCTAGTGCAAGGACTCCTCAACAAAATGGCCTGGCCGAGAGAAGAAACCGGACTCTCAAGGAAGCCGCACAGTCCATGATAGCCGATTCCGGCATTGCTCAGAAATTTTGGGCAGAGGCTATCAACACTGCATGTTATACACAAAACCGGTCTTTAATAAACAAGTTTCATAACAAAACACCGTATGAGGTTTATTTTAATAGAGTTCCCAAACTTAAATACCTCAAGATTTTCGGTTGTAAGTGTTATATACATATAAATGGCAAAAACCAACTCTCTGTTTTTGATGCAAAAACTGATACCGGGATTATGCTAGGATACTCAGCAGTGAGTAAAGCATATAGAGTGTATAACAATAAAACTGTAACCATGGAGGAAACACTCAACGTTGTTTTCGATGAATTGGTTGAAAGTAATACTGCTTCATGCTTTGATTTACACAACATATTGGAAAATAATAATATCCACTCTGATAGTGAAGATGAGACTCCGGTCTTCAGGCGGTTCGTCCATGACCAAATGGGTAATATTGAAACCCAGCCGGATCAAGCTGTCCCACAACAGGAAGCTGACACTTCGGTCCAATCCGAGGAGGTCGGTCGGTCTGACAATCTCGTTCAGCCTACCGACATGTCTAGCCTTGATCAAGTAAACGGTAATTTGGTAGACATCCCTGAACTGAATCTCAGAAGAAACAGTAAACATCCTCCTGAGCAAATTATAGGTGACCCTTCAAAACCTGTTCGAACTAGGCGTCAACATCTGGAGGAATACTTTAATTCCGCGTTCATATCTCAAATTGAGCCGAAAAGAATAGATGAAGCATTGTCAGATCCGGATTGGATCTTGGAATGCAAGAAGAGCTAAACCAGTTCGAGAGTAGTAAAGTCTGGTACCTAGTTCCCAGACCGAAAGATCAATCGGTCATAGGAACAAGATGGGTATTCAGAAACAAACTCAATGAGGACGGTTTGGTCACGTGGAACAAAGCCAGATTAGTGGCTCAAGGTTACAAACAGGAAGAAGGCATTGATTTTGAAGAATCATTTGCCCCTGTAGCTAGGATTGAAGCCATTAGGATTTTTCTAGCCTTTGCTGCTTTCAAAAACTTTAAGGTTTTTCAAATGGATGTTAAAAGTGCATTTATGAACGGTGACCTACGTGAAGAAGTGTATGTTGAACAACCACCCGGTTTCAAAAGCGCCGCATTTCCAAACCATGTATACCGGCTAAATAAATCTTTATACGGTCTAAAGCAAGCACTTAGAGCCTGGTATGATACACTAACCGCATTTCTATTAAAACATGATTTCACCATCGGTTCGGTGGATAAAACATTGTTTAAATTTGAAAAGAAGGAACATATCCTACTTGTTCAAATCTATGTAGATGTTATCATTTTCGGTTCCACCGATCCTAAATTATGTGATAAATTCTCAAAAATGATGACTGACAAGTTTGAAATGAGTATGATGGGAGAATTAAGCTTCTTCCTAGGTCTTCAGGTTAAACAACTCAAAGAAGGAACATTCATTAGCCAACCTAAGTACACCAAGGAGCTGCTAAAGAAGTTCGGGATGGACACTTGCTCCTCGGCGGCTACTCCAATGAGCTCATCGATTAAACTGGACAGGGATGATGAGGGCCAATCGGTAGACCAGATTGCATACTAGGGGATGATCGGCTCTCTCCTATACCTGACAGCGAGTAGACCGGACATTCTGTTTGCAGTCGGTGTGTGCGGGAGATTCCAGGCAAATCCAAAGCAATCCCACTACACAGCCGCAAAGAGGATACTGAAGTATCTAAAAGGCACACCTGATGTCGGCCTATGGTACCCAAAGGACTCGTCCTTTAATCTAACAAGTTACTCAGATGCAGACTATGCAGGGTGTAAGATTGACAGGAAAAGCACAAGCGGTACATGCCAATTCCTAGGTGACCGACTGGTGTCATGGCACAGCAAGAAACAGACATCGGTGGCCACATCAACCGCGGAGGCTGAATACTTGGCGGCCGGAAGCTGCTGTTCACAACTCCTCTGGATCCAACAACAGCTGAAGGACTTCGGTATCATAGCCTAAGAGTCCCCGATCTTCTGTGACAATACAAGTGCCATTGCAATCACCTACAACCCGGTTCTCCACTCCAGAACCAAGCATATCGACATAAGGAATCACTTCATCCGGGAGCATGTCACGCTGAAGCATATCCGGCTGGAATACGTATCGACTGATCAACAAGTAGCCGATATCTTCACGAAGCCTCTACAGGAAGCTAAGTTCTCTCAATTCAGACTCACTCTCGGCTTAACTGACATTAGCCAGATCCTTCCTAAGGATGCTTAAAGGGAAACCGGTTCAGACAGACAAAACCGGTAGTTCCTCCTACATTGTTGAACCTCAAATTTTCAGGGTGCTTGTGGAAGAACCGCCCAGTTTATCAGATAGAGTAAACCGACCGGTTACCTGGTGCATGCACCAAATAACCGCATCGGGATGAACAACTGATAACTGACCGGTTCGGAAGCAGGTTACTCTAGATTATTTGAATTTCAAACAGAAGAGGAATAACTATCAGGGTTTAAAGATATCTGTTCTGAAACATTGCCCTTTCAAAGTAAACTGGTCGCGCCTAAAAAGACGTGAAGATCTTTTGATATCTTTCACAGTCCAGGCCTATGACCAACATCCTAGACTGCAAACCTGCCTATTTCATGCAAAATTTCTTATCCTGCAGTTAATAGATATCATCTCATTTAATACCGGACAATAGGATAGCCCCCCAACTAATATTTAAGTGAAGCAAACATTCACCAAAACATTCACAAGACAAAAGATCACTCTCTTACTAAGGCAAAAATGTCTCAGTTCCCCAACATCCTTCAGGTTGATTTTCGGTCATGCTCCAGCACTGAGCACTACGATATTTATAGAATGATAAAATTTCTGGAAGATACTGGCCTCCAGTACTTCCTTGACGACAAACACACCGTTTACCCTGAATCAGTCCTGGAGTTTTTCTACAATGCCAGGGTATTCAGGGGTACACCCCATTTCGATACCCATATTCAATCCAAAGTAGGGGGTATCATCTTCGACTTCACCGAGAAGGATTTTGCTCGGTGCTTTAGTCTGCCTAAGCAAGGGCTGACAGACCTCAACCCACCGGCCAACATAAAGGCCGAGGTCTCTCTCTCACTTGCCCGGTCTGATGAGCCGGTTGACGATCACGGCACTAAGTCACACCTGAGGGTTGAATATCAGCTCCTCAACGATGTGATAGGTAGAAGCATCTTCGGAAGGGATGTCACCAATACCTACTGTGCCGCGACTTTCAATATGATGGCGGCTATTGTCACCAGTACACCGGTGAACTGGTCCAGGGTGCTGTTTGACGTCCTCATTTGGATGGTCGGCATCCGGTCAGTCGGCCTCATCCCCCAAATAAGCTGCCTTCTTGTGGAGCTTGGTGTTCCGACCTGTCCCGGCGAAGGTCTGAACCAAGCCCAGGTGCTAACCAAGGAGATAACCGACTCATTTTATGATCGGTTTGAGAGGGCCTGGAGGAGGAGGAACCGCCGGTCCAATCCCAACGGTGAAGTCAATTCCCGCGCACCCTGAGTCACTCCTTCTTACACCCGGTCGTTTTGTTTCATGCACCGGGTGCATCCTTATCCAACCTATCTTTGATCTTTTCGGGCTGATCTATGTCTTCTTCGGTTTCACTGATGTTCCGTTTGATTCTATGTTTTCTTCGTTATTACTCATGCCTTTTTCGGCACTATCTATGTTATTTTCGGTCTCCTTTGATTAATCTCGGTTATGTTCTTGCTATTAATGAAAAAGGAATCCTTAATTAATGAGATAACCCCCAACCACCTGAACTTTTAATATCCAACTAACCTGGTTACTTCTTAACTAATACCTACCTCGGGCTCCGCAATCTGCCTCTTCCCCATGCACTTTGGAAACATAAAGATTCCTTTGTCTAATAAAACAAAACTCACAATCAATGGTTATGCTTTTCCCTCCAAAACCGATCCTATATAAGGAGCCATCTTCTAATCAATTTACCACATCCGAAAGACTTCTGAAATTCTTTGAATTCCATCTCTCTCAATATTGTAATCATGCCGAGCCGAACTTTGGGAAACTTTCTAAGCATCGATTTCGATTCATGCATGGAGGAATGGGACGGGCTGCCCGCAAAGAAACTCATGTTCGAATCACTCATCCTTACCGGCCTTCGACCATTCCTCGAAGAATCCGGTCCGATTCTGATTGAGGACGTTAAAGCGTTCTTCAGAAGCGCCTGTATTAGGGGCAATTACATTGTCTCCACGGTGAGGGACCACACATTCTGGATCGATGAAACCGAGTTTGCCACTCTATTCAACCTGCCCACAGAAGGGTTCTCCGATTTTCCACCTCTGGATGGGCTTGACGAATTCTATTACTCACTCGTCTTCTCTAGAACCATGGAATCGGTGGAAGACCATGGGCCCAAAAACCTTCTGGGCAGACATGCCCAACTTCTTCTTGAGATCGTCACTCGGTCCATTCTTTGTCAGTCCCCTAATCAGCGGTACTCAAGGAATACCTACAACATGATGACCAACATCTTTAGCAACAAGGCCATCAATTGGTCCACGGTCATCTTCGAACGTCTGAAATCCATGGTAATAACCAAGAAAGGTCTTGGTTTTGCACCTCACATCAGCAAACTAATCCTATCATACCGACCAGAGTTCGGACCGGGCACACCGGCCGCCCCCTCAAACATTCTTGACAAGGATTCGGTGGAGGAAAGAATTTCCAGAATGTTTCTTCCATAGACTGTATTTTTCCATTGTATGCTTATTCCAATACCGATTTATCTGTCGGTCTTCTTTCTGCAATATTTCTTGAATTCAATCTCATTTCAGTTTAAATGACTGAGTCTCCTTAATACTTTGAATATTTATCTAAGTAACCGGTCAACATGTTCAAAATATAACCGCGCCCTTATCCGGTCACATAAAATTGCTTAAACTGAAATAACCGATTAACTCTAGAAAACCGGCACTTCATTCGGTCTCAAAAAAAAAAGAGTGCGTCATCAATGGCATAAGCATAAGTTTTGGAGGGAAATTTCCCGCCCAAAATTGCCGCCCCCTTGATTTACCGCCCATGGTTTGGCGCCTATTATCTCTTGCTCATGGTTTGCCGCTCCTTTCAACTTGGAGGGAAATTTCCCGCCCAATGTTTGATGGGACGGTTGGGCTTCCAAACCGCATCTATAAAAGGGACTCTCGGTCATTTTATTTCATTCTCACGCGAATCTGCTTTCTCTCTCTAAGCTCTCTAACTCTCTGAAGCGGTTATCTATCAAACTCTCTCAAACTCTCTAAGATGGGGCGTGATTCGGCTTTGTTTAGGCACCTATCTCAGGTGGATTTCGAGGAAATCCGGCTGAAAGGTACGTCCGAGGCAAAGGAGGTTATTGACCGGGTAGTCAAAACCGGTCTGGATTATTTCCTTGGCAGTCCTCATGTCCTCTATAAAGATGCGGTCGAGGAATTCTTCAAGACCGCAACTATCTCCGATGACAAAATCACCGCAACTGTATGCGGTACTGAAATAGAGCTCACCGAGGCATCGGTGGCAGAGAGCCTGCGCCTTCCAACAACCGGCCAGGATGCAACGGCGGACATTGAGCCCAAAACCTTTGAGGCGGCTTGCCAGATTCTATCGGCAACTAAAGAGCCGATCAAAGTATCCGGCAGCAAATCAACGTTGAAGCCGGAGTATATCCCAATCTGTGACATCTTCGCAAGGGCGATTCTGGCGAGGGGAGGAAACTACAGCAACCTAACAAGGGACAAAATCAGGAAGCTGATCGGCCTGATAGAGGGAAGAAAGGTCAACTGGGCAAAAGCGGTGTTCAGCAACTTAATGGTTATGGTGAAACCGGATTCAAACCGGTCGTGGGGATACGCCGTTCCTCTCGGTAAGATCTTCCTTCACCACAATCTCAACATCGGTCCCGGCGTCATTGTCGCAGATAGATTCCTCATCATATCAAAACAATTCTTAGAAAGGAAGCAGTCGGCCCCCGGTTCTACAGGTGGCCGAAAGAAGAAAGCCGACAAGAAAGCGGCCCCGGCCAAAGCAAAGGCCGAAAGCAAAGGAAAAGAGAAAGTAACTTTCTCAGAACCGCCGCAGCAGACGGAAGATGAAGAGTCGGCGTCCCGTTCTGAAAGAACCGATACAGAGAAGACCGAGGACGAAAGATCGGTCAATGAAGACGAGCATTCGGCCCAGAGTCCCAATAATACCGGTCCTGACACCAATCCTGAGACCACCGAATGTGGTGAAGAGGATGATGAAGAAGATGGTAAAGAAGCCGATGATGAAGGCGGCGACAAAGATAAGGAGGAGGCCGAAGAAGCAGAGGCCGATAGGGTAACTCTAAAACTCCTAAAGGGCGTCAAAAAGCGAGCCGAGTCAATTGAGGAGTTATACCTGGAATGGCACAAGCACCGGTTCGGCACACCGTATAGGGAAATCCTAACGGGCCACAAAGACTTGGAATGCATCCACAGACTAGAGGAGGTGGAGGACTTGATCATGAATCTCACAAACTCCAACACAATTCAAGAGGTAACACACCAAACCTGCCTCTTAAAACCAAAGGTCCCACTACGGAAGCTAACCACACGCATCCGGAAAATTACGGAGGAGTTCAAAGCGGTGGGACCAGAAGACACCTTAACACCGCGGGTGTTAGTAAGGCTTGAAAAAGCCAAAGAAGACCTCATTCAAGAAATTGACCGGCTAGAGGCAATATGCAATCAAAGAAAAATACCGGTCTACACTGCTCCCCGGATCGAAACAAGTCCGGATCACTATACAACACCTCCAATGGAGAATGCGGCATCAAAAGAATACGATGAAAGAGCGGATACTAAACCCACCGGGCAATCCCCTCCTTCACAACCGGAAGTCTCCGCATCAGACTTCACAAAGGAATGGGTTGAGGGCCGTCTCCAAAGGCTTGAAGACTCAACCGCAGAACGGATTGATAGCCGAATTCAAGATTTTAAGACTCCGCGGTTCAGCCATTCAAGGAGAGATCCCAAAGAATCGTTGACTCGGCACTCAAGTTCGCCGACACCACAAGGTATCTCTTGAACAAAAATCAGGAATGGTTCTCAGAAATGGACGAAGATCTGCAGGAAGAGGCGGCCCTACGCAGTAAACATGTTAAGCGAACCGCAATTCTGGAGGACTTGACCTCCGAGTTAAAGGGAAACTTCGACCGGCTCGAAAGAGAGACCTATCAACGATTGACAACGATGGCTGATGACCTGGTTGGCACAACACTCGAACGGGTCTCCGAACTCGAGAAGAAAAATGTGGGTCTCGAGGTCGAACTGAAGGCGCTTTCCGAACAGGTTGCCGAATTGCTGAGGGTAAAGATGAACGCGGACGCCGCAGCTGTAGCGGCTGATGCTCAAGCGGCTAAGAGGGTCCAGGATTCGCTGGACGCCGAAGCAAGTAAAGAAAAGGAGGCACCGCGCTCATCCCAACTTACCGAAGAAGAAGAGGAAGTCGAACAGATTCGAAGGTCAGAGGCCATGTTCCCAGGACTTGCTAAGAAAGCAGCCGCTCAAGCTGCGAAGGATGCTGAGCGGTTGGAAAGGGAAGCACGGAGGCTGGAAGGTTACGCAGCCGACAACAAGAAGAAAAAGGCGGCCGCCTCCGTTTCAGCGCCGAAAAAGCGAAAGAGGGAAGCCCCTAAGAAAGTTCAAATAGCCGACCTGCTCAATGAGGTCACTGAAACGGTCATCACAAGTACATCGCAGCAGGCTACTCCGGTCGAAGAGGATGAAGTTGAAGAACACCTGCAGGCCCGAACTACAAGACAAAGACCTTCCGAACCGACCAGTCAACCGCAACCGAAGAAGAAAAAGCGGAGCATATATGACTTCTCGGACTCGGAATAGGGGCTCTCTTTCCTTTACTTGTCTTAGTTTTTTTTTACATATTATGTTATTTTCGGTTATCTATCTTATATATAAAGCTATTTTTGAAACCGGCCACCTTTTGCGTTTCTACTTAGTTTTGATAATTTCAAATAAAATAATCAAAAGGGAGACATTGATAAGATAAAAGATAAGACTTTTCCAAAAATTTTCTCAAAATTTTTCGAAAAATTCTCCTAAGTCAGTTTCAAAAATCCGGACAAATAAAACAACCGGCCTACGGTTGCAAACTTACATGATTTTGATAATTTTAAATAAAATAATCAAAAAGGGAGAAATTGTTAGATAAAATCAGACCGGTTCAAATAAACCTAACTTAAATAAACTCTTCATGCAGGAACAAGGAACCGGACCGGACAAACAAAAGAACCGGCTAAAGAAAACTAACCGGTCAAGCTAATAAACCGACCAAGAATACCTAGAACTTGACCGCACAAAGAAAGGATCGGCCAAAGCTTAAAACCGGAAACATCAAACAGCCGATCAGCCACAAGGCAGAGGAATAACCGGAAGAAGTCCGATTACATCACTCATACCAAAAGTCATTCGGTTAAGACAAATGGCCGACCAGTACAAGAAGACAATTCGGGTATCTGTTGAGAATGATACCAAAGGAACAAACTGAACACTTCCATATCTATACAAGTCTAAGGAAAGTCTGCAGGCTGCAGAAGACAGTACTACCGGATCTTCCCACTTCGGGATAAGTCAGAAAGAAGATCTTCCAAGTACAGACAACTGTTCAACAGACAGTGCCTACATTAAGTAAAAGACAAACCTAACAGGCCTGTCTTACATACCGGAAGAACAGACCGCCAGGTCTGAAACATAATGCCAGGTCTGAGGTTGACCATCAGGTCTGAGGAAACGACCGCAGGTCTGAATCTCTGAAACACTGAATCACTGCACCTCTGCTCAGCCAATCAGATTCAAGGCAGTGAAATATGACCGTTGGCATATTTCACCTATAAAAGGGGCAGTTGAAGAAGAGTAAATGCGGGACACAGAGCGACACAGTGGGACAAGTGAGAAACTCTAAGAGCATTTATTAAGATTGTGTTGTTCTAAGAAAGCCTAAGTGCAAAAGCTAAAGTGTGTTTTACAATTTCGGTGTAAATTATAATAGTGTTATCGAGCAGGAAATAAGTCTCGATCGGATTGTACTTGTATTCCTTAGTGAATATCCTTCTCGCGGTTTCGAGAGGAAGGGGTGACGTAGGAGTTTTATCTCCGAACATCCATAAAATCTGTCTTGTTATTTACTGTCTGCCGGTTTCACTATCTAACCGATCTACACCGATCCAACCTACCTAATCCCATCTAAGCCGAATTTCCAGATTACCGAAACCGACCCATCAAATCTCAAATCTCCATCATCTAAAACCGATTCTGCCTATCATATAAGCGTGCCGCTTCAACCTGAAAGCAAACCACTTCCGCGCTTGAACCTAGTTCAAGGGTTTGTGACAGGTTGTGTAGCATTGAAACCCCGGTGTTAATCTCTAACCGGATTAACCACCACCTTCGAGTGAGAACCGCTAACCGGTCCAACCCCCGGTCCTCCAGCGGCTACCTAGATCCTAACAGTATAAATAAATGTTAGACAAAACTAAAATTTTAAATTTATATCATAAAATAATTTTTTTTTGAGAACACAACATTTTTATAGACCAACAATGGTTAAAAACTAAATTTACTCACAAGAATTGGAATAAACATAAGTGATAATAGGAAAATTTGGATTGAAAATCACATATCAGATTATTTGTATTTGATAATTGTACTAGGGAAATTCTGAAATTTCCATTGTTAGGTGGAAAAAGAGAAACCTTATCAAAAGAGGGTCCCATGATTCTTGGTAATATTGAAACAAATGTAAGTATTCAATATTTTGATTTTATTTTAATTTTTTAAAAAAATTTCATGATAAATTAAAATTGTAATTCATTTATGTACAACTAAACAATGAATGAAATGAAAAAAATAAAAATAGACAAAATGGGAAAGAAAAAATGAAAATGATAGGCCACGTGCATGAAGGTTTTCATGAAGGGCTATGAACTCCCCCGAATCAACGTACTCTCCAAAAAAAATTTAGATAGTGTCATAGACATAAATATTCATTATCTTTAATTATTACCTTTTAGATCCTTCAACTCATTAAGGCCTTTCTTGATTATGAGTTATTTGGATTTAATCCAAGGTCTTGTGTGATGAAGGAACTAATCCTTTATCCCATCATCACCAATCAACAACACAAATACCAAATTATTTTTATTCAATTAAAGTCCCTTTGTATAAAAGATATTTTTATCTATTTATTTCATAAGTTCTCACTTATTCATCAAATAAGATTTTTTTTCCCAAAAATAAACTACATCATTAAACATGCTATAAGTCTGGTTTTGATTGGATAATAGATGGTTTCTAAGAATCAAAGAAAATAATCTACTCCTCCTGCAATGTAATATTTAAAAATTCAAATTATTTTAAAAAGATAAACTTAAAACTTTTATAAAATACGAAAATTTAATAAGATTTTGGTTTATATATTTAATTGTGTTCTAGGGTGAGTACTAAGTACGAGATATAAATAATCATGTCTTATCTTCAATCAAACCAAAGGAAAATCGCTTAAACGAATAAAACTGGGTGAATTGTTATTGGTAAGTGAATATTATGAAATTTGTAATTAATTCAAATAGTAACTAACTACTATTTTAATTATTAAAGTTAACCCACCAACAAATACTGAGAAATAAAGTGAAAATAATTCATTTTTATCATTTGAAATCACAAATTTAGGATCGATGCTTTGTTTGATTCTAAAGAGACAAAGGAAAAATGGTTGAGTTTGTGATATTGTTTTAAATTATAAAGATATTTATTCATGAATGAAAATGACATATTTTGAAATTGTGAAAAATAATATTAAGTTGATAAATTCAAAAACAAATGTTTTAAGTTTAGTATTTGAATGATTGATACGAATGTATAAAAATTGTTTTTTGTTAAGAAATTCATAAAAAACTTTAAGTTTATATTTTTTTTGATTGATCTCAATTTTGAAAATAAAATAATAATCATTTTTTGTCTTAGCAAGAAAGTTCTCCGTCACGGAATGATATTGAGAAAGAATTCTCTAGCATTCTATGTTGTGTCAAATGTAGAACTATAGTGGACAAGCTCTATTTATGTATAATTACACATTCAAATAAAATCACAACAAAAATAATTTTTTCTAACCAAATGTTAATATTGATATATCTGTAACGAAGAATAACTAAATTTCAAAAGGAATTGACAATATAATTTGGTAGTATAAATTGCTCTCTAAATATACAAACTTGTGTGGGTAAACAATTTTTTTTGTTAGTTATTATTTAGACGTAAACAACTTGTGCATGAACATAGTTAGATAAAGGATAATTAAAAATACTTAAATAATTACCAATTACATAATCCATGTATTATATATATATATATATATATATATAATCTTGTGAAAGAAAATACATTTCTCAATAAATACAGAATATAAAACAAAAATAAAAGCCCAATTCATTCTACTTTCCTATTATAAAAATTGATTAAGAAAGAAAGTATACCAACTAAAGAACAAATAAGCTTAAGATCATTTGGAAACAATTATTGGAATTTCCACTTCTCACAAATAAATTAAAACTCTCACATGTGCCAACATTATATAACACCAATAGTTTCAAAATTTAAATTAAAACACTCTCATATAAGTTTTTTCAATTGCACCACACCTTTATCTATCAACAATTTTCACATATGAAAGGTGAAATTAACGACACTATATTTAAAACATGATGAACCCTATAAATCAACATTCAACTACCACAAAGTACTTAATACATTTCATATCACAAATTAATATAACATGCGTGCAATGCATTAAAAATGAATATGGTGATGGAGTTCCAATGCTTCGAATGATCTTTATCAATTTTGGCGGGAAGTGGAGTGTCAATTATCATTTTATGGAGGAGTAATATTTTAGTGAGTCAAATAACTTAACTTCATTCCATAAATACGTTGAAACTTGTTTGATGTTTTTTTTGTTTTTATTATCAATTTCCTATCTACTCTGTTAGATAAAATTAGACCGGTTAATAGAACTTAACACAAATAAACCTTTCATGCATGAACAAAGAACGGGACCGGTCAAACAAAAGAACCAGTTAAGAAGAGCAACCGGGTAAGTTATTAAACCGACCAGGAATATGACCGCACAAAGAAAGATAGGATCGGCCAAAACTAAAAGCAGGAAACACTAGACAGCCGGTCAGCTAGAAGGCAAAGGAATAACCGAAGCCGTCCGGTTAAACCGATCACACCGGAAGTCATCTGGTGAAGATAAATAACCAATCAGCATAAGAAGATACTTCGGGTATCTGATGAGAATGATACCAAAGGAACAGACTGAACATTTCCATATTCATACAAGTCTGAAGAAAGTCTGCAGGCTGCAGAAGACATTCCTACAAGATCTTTCCACTTCAGGATAAATCAGAAAGGCAATCTTCCAAGTACAGACAACTGTCTAACCGACAGTTACCACATTGAGTAAAAGACAAACCTAGTCGGTTTGTCCTACATACTGGAAGAACAGACTGCCAACTCTGTGAGGTTGACCGCCAGGTCTGAAAAGTTGACCGCCAGGTCTGAATCACTGAACCTCTGCTCAACCAATCAAATTCAAGGAAATGAAATATGACCGTTGGCATATTTCACCTATAAAAGGAGCAGCTGAAGAAGAGTAAATGTGGGACACAGTGAACAATTAATTTACAAGTGATAAGATTGTGTTCTCTATCTAGAAAAGGCCTAAGTGCTAAAGTTGAAGTGTGTATTTACAATTTCGGTGTAAATTGTACGGGTGTTATCGAGCAGGAAATAAGTCTCGATCGGATTGTATTTGTATTCCTTAATGAATATCCTTCTCGCGGTTTCGAGAGGAAGGGGTGACGTATGAGTTTTATCTCCGAACATCCATAAAAACTTGTCTTGTTATTTACTTTCCGTCTGACTTACTTTATAACCGAGCTGTACTAACTGACCTACACCTTGTTTACAGACTCTACACTATCTAAACCGAATCACTAAGTTACAAAAACCGACCCATCAATTTCCAAACCTGTCCTATTCAAAACCGGTTCTGCCTATCTTGTGAGTGTGCTGCTTCAACCTGAAACAAACCACTTCCGCGCTTGAACCTGGTTCAAGGGTTTGTGACAGTTTATGTAGTATTGAAACCCCGGTATTAATCTCTAACCGGATTAATCACCACCCTTTGAGTGAGACACGCTAACCGGCCAGACCCCGGTTCCCCAGCCGCGACCTAGATCCTAACAATTGGTATCAGAGTAGTTAGTTTCAATACTCAAGCAAGCATGTCTTTCGATAGACCTCCAATGCTAGAAGGTGATGACTTTGCCAATTGGAAGGCACGCATGCACCTACACTTAATCACCATGGATGACGAAATGCAGTTAATTCTGGCCGAAGGACCGATAATCATTGACAAGGACAAGAAGGAATGGACAGCTGAAGACAGGAGAAGAAATAACCTGGATAACCATGCCAGAAACCGGATCTCTAACAGTGTGGACAGAAACACGTACTGCAAGATCAGAGACTGCAAAATCGCAAAGGAAACATGGGACACGGTTATTCAGATTTATGAGAGAAATGAAAGAACCAAGGAAAACAAGGTAATGGTGGCTACTCAGAAGTTTGAAAGCATCAAGATGAAACCGGGAGAAACAATGAGAGAATACAGTGACTGGTTCATAGGTGTGTTAGACGAGCTAGCAACTCTTGGCAAGAGGTATGATAACAAGGAGGTTATCATGAAAGCATTAAGATCTCTTCCAAGTGCGTGGGATATAAAGACAATTGTGATGAGGGAATCAAACTGCCTAAGCAAGATGAAATTACATGATGTATTAGAAGATCTTAAGGCATATGAGTTTGAAATGAGATATAGGACTGAAGAAGAGGTTTCGGCTTCAACCTCAACCAGAGCATTGATCACATCCACAGAACCGGTTGCACCTGCACAGATCAGAACCACCGAACAATTCACCGAGGATGCCATGGCAATGCTTGCACAGAAATTTGGGAGGTTCATGAAAAGGAGCCAACCAACAAACAACTACACTACGGTGATAAATCCAATGTAAGATGTTATAACTGTAACTGTTTGGGACATTTCAAGTGGGAATGCAGAAAACCGAGGAGGGATGACCGGAAACCGGATAACCAAAATAACCGAAATAACTACCAATAAATCGGTGAAGGAAGTGAGGTTCAGAAAGCACTGATAGCCGATGATGGAGGAAGCTTATGGGCTCACAGTGAATGTGATGATGAACTCACATGTCTCATGGCAAATGAGGAACAAGTATTTGACTCTCCCTGTGAAGAATTTACTAAAGATGAGTTATACAATGCATTGAATGATATGGTAGCTGAGTATAAGAACCTACTAGCCCTGTTACACCTAAGCAACTCAACTTTAGAGTCGACTCTATAGTACCCATTCTGACAGAACCAGAAATATCCGTTCTAACCGAACCAGAGATCATAGAACCTAATGAAACACCTACCTTAGAAACCGAGTTAGCATCTGAACCACCACTCAAGACTGAACCGTCTAATGAACCATCTCAAGAACTGACCGAAGAAGAAAATGCCCGCCTCTAGTATAAAATGGCCGCATATAAGAGATCTAGTGACATGGTAAAGAAGATGTGTAGCTATAAGAGACACCCTTTCTGCATGTTTGGCCTAGGTTACAAAAATGATAGATCCAAAAACCAAAAACCTGTAGACAAAGTAAGGTTTACAAAGGGTGACCTTCCTCTTATAAGTTTCATTAGAAGTTCCTTAACCGCTGAAGAGGAATTGACCGCATACTATACGGTAGAAAAACTAACCTATGTAGGTCCAACCGACTCTGAGAAGTGGCTTGACCCTGAGAAAAGGAAAGCCGACCTACTCAAAAATAGGAGAGTCAATCCTCAACCGCATAGGACAAAACAAAAATCACCCTCATTTAAGGCCTTCGTAGAAAAACCGAATTACCCAAAATCGAGTGCCAAAAAGACGGTTAAGACCTTAGCAAAGAAAGTTTTCCGGTTTGTCAAAGTCTGGATGCCCAAGGGACTAATCGCATGTGGACCCAAGTAAATATGGGTACCAAATAGTTGTAAATATGTACATTTTGCAGGATTTAATGAAACGACTAGGAAACTTTGAATGGTACTTGGATAGTGGTTGCTCTAGGCATATGACCGGGAACAACAACCTGCTAACCGACATCAGAATAGAAACCGATGCATTAATCACTTTCGGTGACAACTCAAAAGGTAGAACTGTGGGCAAGGGTAAGATTGTCCATGATAACCTAACAATTGATAATGTACTCTTAGTTGAAAACCTACGTTTTAACCTACTAAGTATTAGTCAAATGTGTGATGCTGGATACACGGTATAATTTCTTAAACATGCATGCTTAGTTAAGAACTCTCAAGGTACCATACTACTAAACGGAAATAGGCTAGGAAAACCAAGGTAGAATATCATGTATGCATGATAGCTAAGACTGACCAAACCTGGCTGTGGCATAAGAGACTAAACCATCTAAACATGAAAACCTTAAACTATATTCGCGGTAAAAAGTTAGTCGACGGAATTCCTGACATAGTATTTAACAAGGACAAGGTTTGTTCAGCATGTCAAATGGGTAAACAAACTAGGTCAACCTTTAAGAGTAAATGACACATTCAATCTAACCGATGCCTAGATCTTCGTCACATGGATTGATTTGGACCGATTTAGGTCATTAGCCTAGGAGGTATGCTTTACACCATGGTAGTTATTGATGATTACTCTAGGTTTACATGGCTAATATTCTTACCATCCAAACGTGAAACCGCATCAAACTTGATCACACTGCTTAAACGTTTGCAAAATGAAAAATCAACACGCATTAATAGCATTAGAAGTGATAGAGGTACCAAATTTACCAACAGTACTTTAACCGCATTTCTTGATGAATCTGGTATTAGACACGAGTTGTCTAGTGCTAGGACTCCTCAACAAAATGGCCTGGCCGAGAGAAGAAACCGAACTCTCAAGGAAGCCGCACGGTCCATGATAGCCGATTCGGGCATTGCTCAGAAATTTTGGGCTGAGGCTATCAATACCGCATGTTACACACAAAACCGGTCTTTAATTAACAAATTTCACAACAAAACAACATATGAGGTTTATTTTAACAGGGTTCCCAACCTTAAGTACCTTAAGATTTTCGGTTGTAAATGCTATATTCACATAAATGGTAAAACCTATATTTCTGATTTTGATGCAAAAACTGATATTGGGATCATGTTAGGCTACTCTACAGTAAGTAAAGCATATAGAGTATATAATAATAGAACTTCCACCGTGGAGGAATCACTTTATGTTGTTTTCGATGAATCGGTTGAAAGTAACAATACATCATGCTTTGATCTGCACAACAAATTGGAAAATAACAATATTCATTCTGATAGTGAAGATGAAATTCCGGTCTTCAGGCGGTTTGTCCATGACCAGATGGGTAACGCTGAAACCCAGCCGGATCAAGCTGTCCCACGACAGGAAGCTGACACTTCGGTTCAAACCGAGGAAATCGGTCGGTCTGACAATCCTGTTCAGCCTACCGATATGTCTAGCCTTGATCAAGCAAACGGTAATTTGGTAGACATCCCTGAACCGAATTTCAAAAGGAACACTAAACATCCTCATGAGCAAATTATAGGTGACCCTTCGGAACCTGTTCGAACTAGGCATCAAATTCTAGAGGAATACTTCAATTCCGCCTTTATATCCCAAATTGAGCCGAAAAGAGTGGATGAAGCATTGTCAGATCCGGATTGTATCTTGGGAATGCAAGTAGAATTAAACCAGTTCGAGAGTAACAAAGTCTGGTACCTAGTCCTTAGACCGAAAGATCAACCGGTCATAGGAACAAGATGGGTATTTAGAAATAAACTCAATAAAGACGGTTTGGTCACGAGGAACAAAGCCAGATTAGTGGCACAAGGTTACAAACAGGAAGAAGGCATTGATTTTGAAAAATCATTCGCCCCTGTAGCTAGGATTGAAGCTATTAGGATTTTTCTAACCTTTGCTGCTTTCAAAAACTTTAAGGTTTTCCAAATGGATGTTAAAAGTGCATTTTTGAATGGTGACCTACGTGAAGAGGTATATGTTGAACAACCACCCGGTTTCAAAAATGCCGAACTGCCGAACCATGTATACCGGTTAAACAAAGCTTTATACGGTCTAAAGCAAGCACCTAGAGCCTGGTATGACACACTAACCGCATTTCTGTTAAAACACGATTTCACCATCGGTTCGGTGGATAAAACGTTATTTAAGTTTGAGAAGAAGGAACATATCCTACTTGTTCAAATCTATGTAGATGATATCATCTTCGGTTCAACCGATCCTAAGTTATGTGATAAATTCTCAACCTTGATCACTAACAAGTTTGAAATGAGTATGATGGGGGAATTAAGATTCTTCCTAGGTCTTCAGGTTACAACTCGAAGAAGGAACTTTCATCAGTCAACCCAAGTACACTAAAGAACTGTTAAAGAAATTTGGGATGGACACATGCTCCTCAGTGGCTACTCCAATGAGCTCATCGGTCAAATTAGACAAAGATGATGAGGGTCAATCAGTAGACCTGACAACTTACCAGGGCATCATCGGTTCCCTTCTATACCTGACAGTAAGTAGACTGGATATTCTATTTGCAGTCGGTGTGTGTGGAAGATTCCAAGCCAATCCAAAACAATCCCACTACACAGCCGCAAAGCGAATATTGAAATACCTAAAGGAAACACCTGACGTCGGCTTGTGGTATCCAAAAGATTCATCATTTAACTTCACGAGTTATTCAGATGCAGACTATGCAGGTTGCAAGATTGATAGAAAAAGCACCAGCGGAATATGCCAATTCCTAGGTGACCGACTTGTTTCATGGCATAGCAAGAAACAGACATCGGTGGCCACATCAACCGCAGAAGCTGAATACTTGGCGGCCGGAAGTTGTTGTTCACAACTTCTTTGGATCCAACAACAATTGAAGGATTTCGGTGTCATAGCCGAAGAGTCTCCGATCTTCTGTGATAACACAAGTGCCATAGCAATCACCTACAATCCGGTTTTACACTCTAGAACCAAGCACATTGACATAAGGCACCACTTCATTCGGGAACATGTCATGCTGAAGCATATCCGGTTGGAATACGTATCAACAGATCAACAAGTAGCCGATATCTTCACCAAGCCTCTACATGAAGCTAAGTTCTCTCAATTCAGACTTACACTCGGTTTAACCGATATTAGTCAGATCATCCTTAAGGATGCTTAAAAGGGAAACCGGTTCGGACAGACAAAACCGGTAGTTCCTCCTAAACTGTCGGATTTCAAATTTTCCAAGGTATCTATGGAAGAACCGCCTGGTCTATCAGACAGAGTAAACCGACCGGTTACTTAGTGCATGCACCAAAGAGCCGCATCGGGACGAACAACTGATAACTGACCGGTTCGGAAATAGCTTATCTTAGATTATTTGGTCTTCGAACAAAAGTGGAATAATTATCTGTGTTTAAACTTATCTGTCCTAAAACATTGCCTTTTCAAAGTAAAATGGTCGCACCTAAAAAGACGTGAAGATTTGATATCTTTCATGGTCCAGGTCTATGACCAACATCCTAGGCTGTAAACATGCTTATTTCATGCAAAACTCTTTATCCTATGGTTAATAGACATTATCATCTGTGATACCTGGATAATAGGCTCCTCTCTCCACTAGTATATAAGTTGAACAAACCTTAAACAAAACAATCACAAAATTGTATAACTCTTCCTCTCACTAAGACAAAATGTCTCAGTTTCCAAACATCCTTCAAGTGGATTTCAACTCTGCTCAAAACACTGAGCACTATGAGGTCTTCAAGATGATCAAGTCACTTGAAGACACTGGTCTCCAACACTTTCTAGATGACAAACATGTCATCTATTCCGAGTCTGTCCTGGAGTTCTTTTATAACGCCAGGGTCTTTCGTGGAACTCCTCACTTTGACACTCACATCCAGTCAAAGGTAGGAGGAATCATATTTGACTTTACCGAAAATGACTTTTCCAGATGCTTTAACCTACCAAAGTAGGGGCTAACCGATCTCAACATACCGGCCGAACTAAAAGCCGAGATCTCCTTAGCCTTTGCCCGATCAAGCCATCCAGTGGATGACCACGGTGCTAAGTCACTATTCAAAGCTGAATATCAACTTCTCAATGATGTAATCGGTCGAGGCATCCTGGGAAGGGATGTGACCAACACATACTGCACCGCTGCCTTCAACATGATAGCTGCTATAACTACCGGGACACCGGTCAATTGGTCGAGGGTACTGTTCGACGTCCTAGTCTGGATGATTGGCGTTCAAATAGTCGGCCTCGTTCCTCAAATAAGCTGTCTGCTTCTGGAGCTCAGAACACTCATAACCGGTTAAAACGATAGACAAACCTGTGTTCGTAGAACTTTCCAGTCAAGATTAAAACACCGCATCATCGCGGTTAACAAATTACTCTATAAAACATTTTCAAAAAGGGATTGCCTCATCAAAACCGAAATCGACATTTTTGAGGGAAATTTTGCGCCCAGAAATTCCCGCTCATAAATCCCGCCCTTGACCTCCCGCCTCTGATTTGGCGCTCTTTTGGCTTCCCTCCCATTGATTGCCGCCTCTTTGATTACCGCCCTTAGCTTCCCGCTCATTGATTGCCGCCTTTTGGCTTGGAGGAAAAAATCCCGCCAAAAGTTGATGGGACGGTTGGGCTTCCAGACCGCGCCTATAAAAAGGGGCCTTGGCCATTTCATTTTACTCTTTCGCGAAACAGCTTTCTCTCTCTAAGCTATTAAACTTTCTCACAGCGGTTATTCTCTTGTTTTCTCAAACTCTCTCAATCATCAACAATGGGTCGTGCTTCGGCTTTATTCAAACATATCATTTAGGTAGATTTTTATAAGATCCGATAAAACGGTTCGGTTGCGGCAAAGGAAGTTTTTACCCGGATTTCCGAAGCCGGACTCGAGTACTTTCTAGGCGGTCCTTTTGTTCTCTACAAAGAAGCGGTTGAAGAATTCTTCAAAACCGCATCTCTCTCTAGCGACAAAATAATCGCAACTGTTGGCGGCAAGCAATTCGATATAACCGAAGAGTCGGTTGCGGAAATCCTACGTCTTCCAACAGATGGCCGCAACGCTTCGATGGAACTAGACCCAACAACATTCGAAGCGGCTTGCCAAATTCTCTCGGCATCCGGGGATCCGGTAAAGGTCTCCGGTAAGAAATCATCACTACGACCGGAATATATACCGCTCTGTGACATCTTCACTAAGTCGGTTCAAGCGAGAGGTGGAAATTTCGACAACCTCACCAAGGCCAAAATCGAGATGCTTATCGGCTTACTGGACGGTATGAACGTCAACTGGGCAAAGGAGATTTTCCGCAATCTACAAGACATGGTGAAACCGGATTCCGCTCGGTCATGGGGATACGCCATCCCTTTTGGGAAGATTATGCTCCACCACAACATCAACACCGGTCCTGGTGTTCTTCTCTCATCGAGCAAGATAATAAGATCCCGACAATTCCTGGAGAAGAAGCAGCCGGCCCCCGGTTTTACAGGTGGCCAAAAGAAGAAATCTACCGCCAAGACACTGGCTTCGGTAAAAGACAAGTCCGGAGGCACGGACAAACAACCGATGGAATCTGTGGAACCGCAATCTGAAACACGAGATGAGGAAGACTCGGCTTCCACGTCTGACCGAACCGGCTCGCAGAAAACCGATGACAACCCATCCGATAAAGAAATGGGACCGACTGAACAGGAACAATCGGCCGATATTGAAACCGATATAGAAGACCGTGAGGAGGAAGAGGTTCCCGTTGACAACGACCAAAAGATAGCCGCGAACATTGTACGCAAAATCTTGGAGGAAATCGATTTGCGAGCTCAAGCGGCTGCCGACGTATACCGTGAATGGTTTGGGTACCGATGCGACAAATTCTTCAAACAAATTCTACCGGGCCTAACCGATGGACAAAGTTTCAGAAGGCTGAAGGAGATGGAAGAAGACGTTATCAGACTCACAAACGCTGAGGATCTTAACGAAGCCATGGACCGACACGCAATAGTGAAACCGCGTGCTCGGCTACAAAAGCTAACCGTACACATATGAAAGCTTACAGAAAGGTATGTTGCGGGAACACCGAAGGCTAAGTTACAACTCCTGGTGTTGGAAATGCTTGAGGTCAAGAAAGGAGAATTCATTGACGAGATAGAGCAGATTGAAGCGGTGCGCAAACAGCGAGGTACAGCGCACTCTCCGCGTCTTGAAACCGATGACGGTCAGAATCGAGGTGATACGCCTCCTCTCGCGGATCCGGTCATCAACGAAACCAACGAAAGGACAGAAACTCTTTTCACCGGGCCACTTGAAACCAATCAACTTGGGGATTCAAAACCGGCTGTCACAGAAGAAAGAGTAAAGACTCTTATTCAAGAGTTTGCCAACTCAAAGGTTCGACCGTGGAAGAGGAAAATCAAGAAAGCCGCGCGCCAAACAATCTTGTTAGCCGAAAAAACGAGGGATGATCTTGTGAAGGCATATGCACGTATCTCAGAAATCGAAGCCGACTACCGGGACGACACTAATCTGCACAACGAACATCTTAAGCGAACCGAAGACTTGGAAGAAAAGACCTCCAAGATGGTGGATGACATGGATTGGTTTCAAGAGAAAACCGAACAACAACTCACAAAGGTCGATGAGGACCTAGGGCGGTCAAGCACCGAAATCGGTTCGACACTTGACAGGGTCATAGATCTTGAAAAGAAGAATGCGAGTCTTGAGGGGCGCAACGACAAGCTTGAAGCCGGCCTTAAGGCGGTTACCGAACAGGTGACTGAGCTGATAAATGCCAAGATTAATGCTGATAAAGCGATTGAAGAGGCAAACGCTCGAGCGGCTAAGGATATTCAGGATGCGCTGGACGAAGAAACGCGGAAAGCAAAGGAGGCACCGCGATTGTCTGAAGAGGAAATAGCCGTGCGCGAACAAAACATAGCGGCTAAAAATCCGGCACTTGCGAAGTCCATGGAAGCTCAAGCAGCCAAAGATGCAGAGCGGTTAAACGCACAAAAACAAAGGCTCGAAGGATATGCCAAGGCTCACAAGAAGACCAAGGCGGCTTCTTCCTCCTCGGTTCCGGCAACACGGAAAAGGAAAACACCTTCATGGAAGGTTCAAGTAACCAGGATGCTGGAAAGGATCACCGAGACAAATATAGAAACTCCACCGCACCCGGCTTCCCAAACCGAGGATGAAATCGAGGAGAATCTCGAACCGCGATCTACAAGATAACGAGTTTCCTATGCGGTTTCAGTCAGCACGGTCGGTCAACCGCAAGCTGGAGGTTCATCTTCAAGAACGGCTCCACCGGATGAGGAACAACCAACCGATGACATGATGAAAGACTTCCTGCCATCAGAACGGCTCTATTTTCTTAATCTGTGTATTTCAGTTTCTGCATATATAATATTTTCCCTTTTTCGGTTACTTTTATATATATAAAGATATTTTTGAAACCGGCCTATACTTGCAATCTTACATGATTTTGATAATTTTAAATAAAATAATCAAAAAGGGAGAAATTAATAAGATAAAAAAATTAGAATTTTCCAAAATTTTTCTCAAAATTTTTCCAAATTTTTCGAAAAATTCTCCCAAGTCAGTTTCAAAAATCCGGTCAAATAAAGAACCGGCCTACACTTGCAATCTTACATGATTTTGATAATTTTAAATAAAATAATCAAAAAGGGAGAAATTGTTAGATAAAATTAGACCGGTTAATAGAACTTAACACAAATAAACCTTTCATGCAGGAACAAAGAACGTGACCGGTCAAACAAAAGAACCAGTTAAGAAGAGCAACCGGTCAAGTTATTAAACCGACCAGGAATATGACCGCACAAAGAAAGATAGGATCGGCCAAAACTAAAAGCCGGAAACACCAGACAGCCGGTCAGCTAGAAGTCAAAGGAATAACCGGAAGCCGTCCGGTTAAACCGATCACACCGGAAGTCATCCGGTGAAGATAAATAACCAACCGGCATAAGAAGATACTTCGGGTATCTGTTGAGAATGATACCAAAGGAACACACTGAACATTTCCATATTCATACAAGTCTGAAGAAAGTCTGCAGGCTGCAGAAGACAGTCCTACAAGATCTTTCCACTTCAGGATAAATCAGAAAGGCAATCTTCCAAGTACAGACAACTGTCTAACCGACAGTTACCACATTGAGTAAAAGACAAACCTAGCCGGTTTGTACTACATACTGGAAGAACAGACTGCCAACTCTGTGAGGTTGACCGCCAGGTCTGAAAAGTTGACCGCCGGGTCTGAATCACTGAACCTCTGCTCAACCAATCAAATTCAAGTAAATGAAATATGACCGTTGGCATATTTCACCTATAAAAGGAGTAGCTGAAGAAGAGTAAATGTGGGACACAGTGAACAATTAATTTACAAGTGATAAGATTGTGTTTTCTCTCTAGAAAAGGCCTAAGTGCTAAAGTTGAAGTGTGTATTTACAATTTCGGTGTAAATTGTACGGGTGTTATCGAGCAGGAAATAAGTCTCGATCGGATTGTCTTTGTATTCTTTAGTGAATATCCTTCTCGCGGTTTCGAGAGAAAGGGGTGACGTAGGAGTTTTATCTCCGAACATCCATAAAAACTTGTCTTGTTATTTACTTTCCGTCTGACTTACTTTATAACCGAGTTGTACTAACCGACCTACACCTTGTTTATAGACTCTACACTATCTAAACCGAATCACCAAGTTACAAAAACCGACCCATCAATTTCCAAACCTGTCCTATTCAAAACCGGTTTTGCCTATCTTGTGAGTGTGCTGCTTCAACCTGAAACAAACCACTTTCGCGCTTGAACCTGGTTCAAGGGTTTGTGACAGTTTGTGTAGTATTGAAACCCCAGTGTTAATCTCTAACCGGATTAATCACCACCCTTTGAGTGAGACGCGCTAACCGGCCAGACCCCGGTTCCCCAGCCGCGACCTAGATCCTAACATACTCTATCAGTGTAATTTAACCATCAAATCACTAATTTTATTAACTAAAATAGCCTTATTTTATCTTAAAAAAATAAATTTGAAATATTAAAGAAAATCATGTATTAAAAAATCTAAATAAATCTATTTTTTTCATTGTATAATATTTCTTTAGACAAAATTTTAAAAAATCCAATATAAATCAAGTTCTTTGAATATTTTTATTGAATAATGTTCTATTTGTATGTATATACTATCTTTAAGCTTTATATAGACGAGGATGTTTACGTAGTTTAATGATGATAAATCTTTATTGTGTAAGAACATTATTTAGCTCATTTAAATGGCCTACAAGTCAATTTTACTCTAATTTGAGAAATGTTCACACTAAAATCCATGTCATATTATTCTCTTTACCTTGATCATGTGGTTGAATTGAAAAAAATTCAAACGTGACACTAAATTTTGAAACCATATTATATATTATTAATATTTTTTACATGTATTAATTATTTATTGAAATATTCAAATTATTATATTATAGATAAATACTTAATTATTTGAAAATAATATTTTTGAGAAAAATTAAACCTAAGAATATATATATCATTTAATAAAATTTATTTTATTAAGAATTAAACAACTAATAGAATAATATTGTTAGTTTAAATAGTTAGGTGATAATTTTAATAGGAATATTTATCATATATTGTGTAATAAAAAATGAAAATTATAAATTATATATATATATATATAATTAAATGAAAATTATATATAAATATATATATTTATATATTCACATAATCTCTAATCTTTTGTATATATAAATACAAGTAGTTGGAATAATAATGATTTTTTTGTAAGATAAAATATTTGTTTTTAAGTATTATTTTTAAATATTATTTAATATTACTTGAAAACAATATTAAGTATTTTAAGTATTTAATTTTAATTATTAAAATAAAAAATTAAAATAATATATTTTAATAAATTTTAAGAATATAAGTAATTTTTATTTTTGAAAAAAAATAGCTATAATAAT